>NC_044508.1:3634496-3646996 GCF_902362185.1 Chanos chanos | reverse complement strand
CAAGACTCCTCATTTCCAAACTCTCATCTGTCTTGTAATCCTTGACGCCCAAAATCTGGTTAAAGTTATCCCCTCACAGCAAAGAAACTTTTAGGATTGTTAATTTAAAATTTTAAAGATGGCAGGACAGAACCTTTCTCTTTTCTCTCTAAACCCAGGGGAGATTTTACACAGAGAAGAATAAACAGCGGAAAAAAATAAAAAAAGAAAGAAAGAAAGAAAGAGAAATCAGCACTGGTCCATTCCCGTAACTTCCAGTGGTACTTAGCTGCTTCCCAGCTCCCCCAATTACCCCGACAGCTAATCAGATACAGAACAGGGTATGATGCTATCCGCCTATTACCGGTGTATCCTACACAGTAAGCCGGTGAAACACACACTGCGTTAATTTCAGGCTCTGGAATGCAAACCCTTCTCGGTTCAGAACGCAATTTTATTCTGGGATTAAGAATAATCCGTGGTCTGAGAAAACAGATCATGAACATCGGAGGACGTTTGAGGAGCAAAAAATCCACCGCCACTTGAGGACTTGGGATTACGGGCCTTGACCAAAGCTTAGTGTTCATAACAGTGCTCAGGCTGCCTCATACATCGGCTGCAGCATCCTGAGAAAATGCATGCGACGTGAAGAGAAAGCCAGTGGACAATGAGGGCGCCAGCTCAGTGGCAGCCAATCCATCCTGATTGGTCTCTCTCTCTCTCTCTCCACATCCTCCTGGCCCTAATTAAGGAAGACTCACGGCCTCCCTCCCCCCTCAATTACAGTTAATTCCACCCGCCAGAGAGTCAAAGGCCAGCAAGCACTGTGGTCTGAGGAGGGACTGAGAAGGAAACAGCTACCCCATTACTTCTATATGTGTGTGTATGTGTGTGTGTGTTCTTATGTGTCTGCATGTGTTCATGTGTAGGGATACTGATATCGGTCCGATACTGACTCAAACAGCTGGATCGGTTATCGGTGAGAATGGGGCACATCTACAGGGCCAATATATTCAATTCAGTTCTATTCTCCGTACACAGTATCATTTTCGTACCGTTTTCCAAATGTTCTATGTCCATTCCAAAACGCTGAAACACCTTAGTGTTCGTTGTTACGCCATTGCGAAGTTGTCCCACCAACTAATTGTTCGGCCAGGCAGCGTCTAAAATCGTCGCTCCACGTAGGGTTTAAACCACCGTTGCAGTTGTTTTCCGTCTCTTAAGCACAATACATATAAAGCTCGTCTTCTGCGTTGGAGCAGTGCATGTGCATTGTACAGTATGATGATCCATAACTGAAGACACATTAGCAAATTTGATAGGCAGAGCGGCACTGACTGCATTTCTCCCGTCACGTTTGTTTTGGTATGTCAAGCACAAACTTTCATCAGTGTCACGGCAATGACACGACATCGTTTCTGAAACTCTCCGTTTTCCCAGTCCACATTACAACGCAAACCTGGCATTTTCAAATTTAAGTTTTCAAAAAGTATTGTTTTCGGTGGCGGATAACGCTGTTTTAGTGTGGACGGAAGGGCTAAACGGAGAAATAATTATGCATTTTCAATTTTACCCGGGTTAGTGTGGACAGGGCAAGCACCTCCAGAGGTATCATGTCAAAGAACACAAGTTCAACCAAACAAAAAAGGGACAATTTGAAGAGGCAGTTAACTTTGGTGGGTGCATTGCAAAGATGCGAAGAACCAGTGATAGTGTGAAAGCGACAAAACTAACAGAAAAGGTTCTCGAATTTCAGTTGCTTGTGCACGATTATTTATTATTTTAATAAAAAATAACAATCATATATATATATATATATATATATATATATAATTTTTATTAATTACTATCTCCCCTCGCCTTTGCGGGCGGTCTTCTTTCCCCTCTGAGCTCGGGTCCTCTACCAGAGGTCTGGGAGCTTGAGGGTCCTGTGCAGTATCTTAGCTGTTCCTAGGACTGCGCTCTTCTGGACAGAGATCTCAGATGTTCTTCCTGACATCTGCTGGAGCCACTCTTCCAGTTTGACTCCATATATATATATCGAAGTACTTGCTGTACGAAATAAGACTGTGTATATATATATATATATACACAGTCTTATTTCGTACAGCAAGTACTTCGATTAATTCTAGAGAATGACTGAATCATCCAATAGGAATACTTGTTACCATCCCATATTCCCAATATTCCCATTAAACAAGTCTCCCCAATATATGCATGTGTTTATTTGTTACATTTTGTTTTACAAAGTTAGCAAAATAATGTTTAAGTCAAGCGTAAGTCAAGCCTGCTTAAACATAAAAGAATGATCCCAGTCTCGTCCACACAGTGAGGCATACAGCTTATTAATTAAACTCCGGTATCGGATCACTACTCGGTATCGGCTGTTGCCCAAAGTCCAGGTATCGGTATCGGGGCTGAAAAAGTCAGATAGGTGCATCGCTATTCGCATGTGTGTGTGTGTGTGCATGTGTGCATGCGTGTTTGCATGTGTTCATGTGTGTGTGTGTGTGTGTGTGTGTGTGTGTGTGTGTGTGTTTGTTCATGTGTCTTTTTTCAAAAAAGATGTGAACAGATTCATAGAACAATCTTGTGATGTCTCCTCTCCTATCATGTTGAGGATTCTCAGCAAATAACATGGGATGGTAGTGTTGTTTTCGTAAACTGTAAATGAAAAAATGAAAAATTCATACTTGTTATCAGAATAAGGTAATGGTCCACGTTTCTTTAACACTTTTGAATGTACATGCAGTTTTTGTCTCCATGGTCTTTATCAACAGCATTTATGGAAGTGACGGGAGGCCAAAAAACTGATTTCCGACACAATTTAGATCGTGACTGCATAGAACATCACACTTACACCTGCATTTACTGTTCAGCTTCTTTGACTGGTTCATACGTCCTGTGTTTTATCTAGACTCAAGGTGTTTCTAGAAACCTGTTGCAGGAGAACTGTACTTTGAATCATTCAAACCTTTATACATTTCAGCATTGCATAATGTAAGAGAAAATATGTAATTAGTCATTAAAATGCATTAGTTTGCTGGGTGGGAAAAAAAAAAGAACTGATATGAGGATAAAGTCCTTGCTTAGCTTGTTTCTATGACAACCACACAAAAGTTTTAGAAGGGGAATGAAACATTTTTTTTTTTAAAGCTGTAATTAGTTTAGTAGGAATATGATGTATCTCGTCAAAAAATCTCAATTCAGTTGTGATATGTATCTAATAGACAAAAGGTCCATGCTTCGAAGTGTTTCTTAGAATGTCTCTATCTGGCAACCAGAGCCTGTGAATGGCAGGTGTCTGTTTTATCCTGGAGCAGTGAATAAACTCCTTGGTACAAAAGAGGTCATCTTAAAGCACGCTGTCTCTCCCTCTATCAGCTGTCACTTCAGTCAGAGATATACTACACAACCTGCTGTCACAGCAAATACCATTTTCTTCTCTAACTCCAAAAACTTTCTCTAAACAAACAACAGGTGTAATGTTGGGGTTGACTTGGGGCAAAGCAGCTTCGGTTTCTTCAACAGTGCGTGTTGACATTGCGTTCACGCCCACGACAAAAACAACTACCAAAAAAAAGAAGTCATCAAAAGAACCGGGTCTGTTTAAAACTGCGCAACCCGACGGTTACGAGCGTCGTGACAAACGTGAGTCTGATCGATTTCAAATGGGTTCCAGTTATCCCTCATGACAAAAGCAGAACCTCGGGTCTTTTGATACAGCTGTCTCAGGCTGCTCGTCCGTGTCAGGAAAGCTTTATGAAACCACGCTGATGCCGACCAGGAGCGGAGAGGAGAGCAGACTAATTAGCGTGGCTGACGACACACACGGGGGCCTGGTTTATGCCACAGTCTCCGTTATGGGTACCCGGGGGGAATGGTCCGGCAGTTGGGTAATGCCATTATGGATGCTGCCACAACCCAATGAAATTATTCAGCTCTGCTCTGCTCTGAGAGCCAAACGGCTTATCGGCGAATTCGTCTAAATCACTGTCTTCAACCGGAGTTCATGAGATGGAACTGCAAAGCTGCCAACGCGATGATCTGGAGGAATGCTACTGTCTTTTTTTTTTGTTTTTGCTTTCCTTTTTTAATAATAATAATAATAACCTAAGCTCTCTTTTGCAAAGGAGTATTATAGTCATAAACAAATGACTGACGTGACATTTAGATAGTCTGTTCCTCAGAGACTGTGGAAGAAGACTTTAAGTAAAAGCAGCTAACTTTTTCAGTAGCATCTGAATAAAGGTGACACAGACTAAGTTCTAAAATTGATTACCAGACATACGCCGTTTCCCCCCTGACGAAAACAAAATAAAACACGCAGGAACACGCAATGACACATCCACAAAAAAAGAAAGAAAAAAAAACACACATTCCCAAATGTCAGCATCTGAGAGAGAGAGAGGAAGAGAGAGATTAATTGCACCAGGTTCTGGCTGGCAGCTGAATGTGTGCTTTGGAACGGAAGAGAACAAGCAGGGAAAAGTATGTTTGCTCATATCCACAAACCGTAGAAAGAATCCAGACAGCCAGCGAAGACGAAAAAAAAAAAAGTCAAGGGAATGTCTGTGAGCCCGCAACTCAAACAGGACCTACGCAAAACACCCATCACGGACCCCCAGTCCCCAGCCGGTCGGACCCTGGTCTCCTCACATAATCCAACACTTATTCTTCAACCGTCGTGACTAACGACCTCCGGAAGGCAAGCAATAACACCATGGTCATTAAAGGGACTATATGCGCTTTCACACTGCCTTTAGTTATCATCGGAAATGCCAGAGGACGTGAAGGTGACAGCCTGAATAAGGTGGGCATTATGTGAATGATGTGTCACCATTCGCTGTTTGTTGCACTGCGGTACAACCCTCTACACAGGCCAAATGTTAAATTACACGTAACATTTGTTACAAAGTTTTCACTGTAATTTTGTTGTGTGTTCGTAACACATGTGTTCGCCTCCGAGTCAAGACGTTTATGAAAGCTCAGGAGGAACGGTTAAAAGATGACCCCTAACTCCACATCGGCCAAACAAAACCAAAGTATTAAAGAGCGTTTACGCTCTGCTCTGCCCTCCCCGGCACATCTGAAAGTAGCTGCCAGAATCAATCATGATGGAGCCTTGACATGGAGTGAATGAAGCTGATTACGGGCAGCACAGTATCTGTTGTCGTGTTATGCTCTCTACTTAGTATTGTGCATAGCATCTTCAGATGCAGAATACAGGCTTTAACTGCGGGACAAAAGGGCGTCATCTTACGGCCAAGCCATGCCCACTTCCTGCCATGGATGGAAGCCCATCCGTCACCAGCACACATATACGCGCCATATCCAGACCACCGCCAAAAATGGTAGACGCCGGAATCTTCTGAAAGATCATTTCCCCCACTTGTTTGTCCTTACGACAATAGTAAGTCTAACAATCCCTCTCTGAAACAGGCGCTGAGTCTGAAGTATAGGCACAGTTGTGCAGTATCAGTTCTGTCTGTGCACAAGTCAAATGCGACAGACATGACGTCAGCTTTTACGGGTTCATCTGACAGGGTTTCAAAAACATCTGCTGCCAGGACCGCGGCCAACCCCGTGTGCATTTGAGGGGTCAGGTGACAGGGGTTATATTTTCGATAACTGACACCAACCTAGTTTTGATTTGATCGTCATTGACCACCTCATGCACGACTGCCATCACGCATTCCCTCACGGTCTCTGAGTCTATGGATGGCCTTTTCTATTTGGCCAAGATCAAGGCCACCTGAAGGGATGACGTTAAGGCTCTCTCCTGTTCAGTGCTGGACTGCACCAACGCAGTACACGTCTGTTCCTGTGGCCCAGTCAGACTTTGCGTTTTAGCGTCCCTCTCTTGAGATTTCGAAAGCTTGTTTGAAAACTGTTGTTTTTTTCTCAGTCTCAAGGTGCCTCTGTGCTGTTGAATTCTTTGTGAACTGTTACAACTGTTAAAAGGTACACACATAGGTTAAGCTGGCTAGAGATGGTAAAATAAACAAGTAAAGTGCTAAACAAATAAGCTTTTTGTTGTCCAATCAGGGTCAAAATGATGGTTTCCATTGTCAGTTTTTCTTTTGAGTTTTGATGAGGACATATTTTCTCAGCATGAATACAAGTGCTAGCTTGCTGACAGGCAGGTGCTGACTTTGTGTGTTTACGGTGCTATAAAGCAAAGCGATACAGATGGTAAGACATCCCAGTGCTGTTTGTGAAATGCCTCCTGTCAAAAACCAATTACTCAGTCACAACTAACTGTGGTATAATTTGGATTTGACTGTGGTCTCCTCCAGGCCACTGGGAGTCCTTCTCGAGCTGAAGCTGGCGTGTGGACCACCAGTTGAATAGGCCTGAGTTATATGATCACCCAGCATTCTCCACACTACCCTCATACAGTTCTCTTACCTTCCAGCCGCTAAAGTACCGAAGAAAAAAGATACTTAAAAAGATCCGTGACAGCGTATAATGAGGCATGTTCTACACAATTATCACACCTTTACAATGTCTAAAAGATGCTTCATCATAGATTCCTATTAACCACTATTAGTAGTAGTAGTAGTAGGAGTGTTAATAATATTATTATTAGCATTATCATTATTATAATTATAATAATAAAAAGAAGAAGAAGAAGAATTATTATTATCATCATCATCATCATCATCATCATCATCATCATCATCATTATTATCTTTTTCAGCCTTGAAGAAGGACATAACATACTATGACGTCCTAATGATTCGTCATACATCCCTTATACGAGTTTGCAACACGTTTTAAAGCTTAGGAACTCTGGGATTTAACCAAATGTCGGCCATTATTTCTCATGTATGGCCAATTCGAGGGGGGGGGGTGGGGGGTTGGGTTACTTACTTGCGGAGGGGGTGTCCGAATGCACGGGGGGAGTGGACGGGACAAAGTTTGGGAAGAAGAAAGATCGGAGAGAGTGTTCGGAGTGCAGTGGAGAGCGCTGGGTAGGCAGGTTCTCACAGCTCCCGACGCTGCTGTGGATCTTCAGGTTTAACGGCTTGTTCTTCTTCTTGGCTCTGGAAGAGGAAAAAAAAACAAAAAGATTTGATACGGTCCCTCTATAGGTACAGGTAAGTGTGAATGTGATAGTGTACTGACACTTGTTTGTTCTAAATACTGATTTTGTTCAGAAAAAAAAAATGTCCTTAGGGTGTTCATTTGCTGAGTTTCGCCCGGTGTCTGATGAAACTAAAACAGATTATGAACTAAGGGAAGTATTGTGTTGCACTAATGTTACATGATGTTACCTGAAGACTACAGATTACAGGCCTCTTCAGGTACAACTCACATTTACATATGTTTATCCATTTTTCAACTGTAACGCGACAAAATTGTATTGAGTGGGCCTCAAAATGAACCTGAAACACAAAGCTAAATTTCACTCTAACCCATAATGCCCCCCCCCCCACACACACACACAGACCACAGAGCGTAATCAAAGAATTTGTCCAAGAACAGGTGCCATCCTCTCAGGGCACTCATATAAAACATAACACAATGCTTGGCCAAGTCTGGACCACACTGGGATCAGAAATATCTGTTTCTCTCTCTCTTTCCCTCTCTCTCACACACACACACACACACACACACACTCACAAGCCTTAGAAGCCATCCTCGAGAGGATGTCAAGGACCTCCTCCAGGGGACTGACATGACCCTGTTAACTCATATGAGCCAAATGAGAGAACTTCTGCCTCTCATCTGCCCTCCAACTCACACACACACACACACACACACACACACACACACACACACACAAGTTTATACTCATATCCTAGTGGGGACTTCCCACTGACTCCCATTATTCTGTAACTAAAGAATACTAACCTATCCCTAACCCTAACCCTAACTTTAACCTTAACCAAAGAAATGTTTGGATGCACACAAACAACAATATAGGTTAGAAAAACATTGTTCTCCTTGTGGGGACCAGCATTTTGGTCCCCACTAGGCACTTTTTCAGATTATGCTATCTTACTGGGGACTTACCAAGATAGCAATACATGGATACGTGGAAAGATAGCATACACATATACAAACACACATACACCACACATACCCCACACGCATGCACACACCACACACGCACGCACACACACACACACACACACACACACACACACACACACATACCACACACATGAACACAGACACGCACACACCACACACTACACTACACATGAACACAGACATGCACAGAGACACACACACACGCGCACACACACACACACCACACACATGAACACAGACACGCACACACACACACTACACTACACATGAACACAGACATGCACAGAGACACACACACACACACCACACACACACACGCACACACACACACACCACACACATGAACACAGACACGCACACACACACACTACACTACACATGAACACAGACATGCACAGAGACACACACATACACACACACACACACCACACACACACACACATACACGCACACACACACACACCACACTACACATGAACACAGACACTCCGTTTCTTTCTCATTTTTATAACACCACTAATAAGCCTACTGCCTGTTATTGTCTTGGAGAGTGCTCATTTAAATGCCTGTGAATTCAAGGCTCCAGGACGATTCATTGACACCCCCCCCGCCCCCCGCGCCCCCACTCTCACACAATAAAAGAAGCAGGCTACAGGTTATCCGTTGCCTTTGTCAGCAATTTAGATAAAACCACATTATGCCGCTCAAATCAAATTACAGGGTTTTTCTTCTTCTTCCCTTGAGCGAGCTGTTCTTTTTCCTATGATGGATAAACTTGTTGACAGAGAAACGTAACTCCAAGGCTTGTTGGCAATGCACTGTTAATTCTCCCCCATTCTTTTACTCTGGGGAAAGGAAGACACAAAAGATTCACCTATGACAATTACACAAATGGAAGACACTTCGCTAGAAAAAAAACCCCAAAAAACTGTAGCTACCTCAGCCCAACATGTCAAAACCAAACACAACAATCCAATTACTAGGCGTAGGACAAGTGATCATTTTTTATTCAGATTATCTGACTGAAGACTCAGTTTTAGTGTTTTTTCAGGTAGAGTTTTGGCTCCTAAATGTGCACTGTATTTAAAAAGAAAATCCAAACTGCACAGAGAAAAATGATCGTCCTCACCTTGGACTTTGAGAAACTGGCATTTTGGAAGCCGTGATTAAAAAAGAAAAAGAAGAAGAAGAAGAAGAAGAGTTTGCAGTGAACTGCCAGGTTAATTTGCTTTTTTCTCGGTAATTGACACTTGTTATAAAGTTGCAATGGATTTATAATGTGATTATATTGTAAGGCTGTGATGGGTATTGAAAAATTCATTATGCTCAGGGTGTGTTATGAGGCCAGGGGCGTTTTCAGAGCTGAGGGAGTTTTGATTACGGCAGGTTTGTGAGTTCTTTAAAGGCTACGGACACTTTTCGGCCTTTTCTCGCATCCACCAAGGGGAATAAAAACCACAGGAACGTCTGAAATAAATGTTAAATAGACACACACACACACACACACACACACACACAAAACAGGTTTCGATATAGATGTTAATGAGATTCTGATCTGAATCCACAAAGGCAGATATTAATTTTTTTTTTTTTCGAAAGAGCTTCGAAACCGCTGCCAATCACAAAGAGAATCCGAAGAAAGGAACATAACGTATGCGCGGCTACGGTTATCTCAAAGCGCGGAACATTGGATGTACCAGAATGTTCTCAGGGAAATATTTTTAACTGGAGAAGGAGATGGACTTTCAATAAAACATCCACAGGATTTTTCAGTAACACAGTTAAAAAACAAAAAAAAAGAAAAAAAAAAAGAAAGAGAGAAAGCAAAAAAGCGCAGTATCCCGATCATTCCATCCGATCCATTTCAGGGTTATGCCCCTCCGCTTTTTTATTTATTTCATTTATTTTATTTATTTATTTATTTATTTTTAAACGCAAAGTGCTGTTTGACTGTGGGTACGCAGAAACCATTAAATGCAATTTTGGGCAAGAAAAGAATATAAAATATGTGATTGTATTGGAGAAAAAGAGAAAATAATGGTGTCACGCACTCGGGAAGGTTGGTCACCGTCAATCATTCACGCATCTCGATTTCATCTCATCCAATCAAATGCCGTTTTGTCCTTTATTGTCTATCCTCCACTGCCAAGCAAAGTCCCATTACCTCCAAAACCTTCATCAGTCGAGCAAAGAAGTGTTACCCCCACCCCCATGCACCCCACACCCACCTCTGTAACGTAAACCATCTGTTTGGCATAAAGAACTGTAGCAAAGCTATAGCTATAGCTATAATAGCAACTGCAAAGTGAAAAACAGAAGCAGAGGTGGTGTATCATGTGACCAAGAGGAAGCAGTGTCCTAATTAACCTAAAGGTTTACACTTAAAATGTCGCTCACTTTGTAAGACATTCTTATCCAGTGCTAATTACAAGAAATGCATTCAAGCTGAACAGAGGATAAGCAATAACATGCCACAATCAAATATACAGCCATCCCATACTTAAGACAAGAATGTGTGTTGGTATGTTTACAAACTTTTGGTTTGATTTCCTAAGAGTCAAAAGTTGTACACTGTGTCAAAATTCCTCGTACTTGGTTCCCATTTTTACTGATCTATATACCTTTGCTCTTCCTGTTCACAGAATTTTCTTTGGCACCAAACATGTCTTAAGTGATTGAACTCCAGGACAAACATGAGTTTGGCCTGTAGAACAGACCTATAGAACAACAGCTTGTAGAACAGTGGCCTGTAGAACACACCCATAGATCAGTGGCCTGTAGAACAGACCTGTAGAACAGTGAACTGTAGAACAGACGTACAGAACAGTGGCCTGTACAACTTTGCCTGGTAGGACAGACCTTTAGGACAAGGTTCCGTAGAAAAAACGTGTAGAACAGCAGCCTTTAGAACAGGCCTATAGATCAGCGGCCTGTAGAAGAGTGGCCTTTAGAACAAGCCTATAGAACAGTGGCCTTTAGAACATGCCTGCAGAACAGTGGCATTTAGAACAGTGGCCTTTAGAACATGCCTGCAGAACAGTGGCCTATAGAACAACGGCCTTTAGAAGAGGCCTATAGAACAGTGGCCTTTAGAACAGGCCAATAGAACAGTGGCCTGTAGAACAGTGGCCTGTAGAACAGTGTCCTGTAGAACAGTGGCCTGGAGAACAGTGGCCTTTAGAACAGGCCTGTAGAACAGTGGCCTGGAGAACAGTGGCTTGTAGAACAAATCTATGGAACAGTGGCTAGTGGAGCAGTGGCCTTTAGAACAGGCCTATAGAACAGTGGCCTGTAGAACAGTGGCCTGTAGAACAGTGGCCTGTAGAACAGGCCTATAGAACAGTGGCCTGTAGAACAGGCCTATAGAACAGTGGCCTGGAGAACAGTGGCTTGTAGAACAAATCTATGGAACAGTGGCTAGTGGAGCAGTGGCCTTTAGAACAGGCCTATAGAACAGTGGCCTGTAGAACAGTGGCCTGTAGAACAGTGGCCTGTAGAACAGGCCTATAGAACAGTGGCCTGTAGAACAGGCCTATAGAACAGTGGCCTGTAGAACAGTGGCCTGTAGAACAGTGGCCTTTAGAACAGGCCTGTAGAACGGTGGCCTGTAGAACAGTGGCCTGTAGAACAGTGGCCTTTAGAACAGGCCTGTAGAACAGTGGCCTGGAGAACAGTGGCCTTTAGAACAGGCCTGTAGAACAGTGGCCTGGAGAACAGTGGCTTGTAGAACAAATCTATGGAACAGTGGCTAGTGGAGCAGTGGCCTTTAGAACAGGCCTATAGAACAGTGGCCTGTAGAACAGTGGCCTGTAGAACAGGCCTATAGAACAGTGGCCTGTAGAACAGTGGCCTATAGAACAGTGGCCTGTAGAACAGGCCTATAGTACAGTGGCCTGTAGAACAGTGGCCTTTAGAACAGGCCTGTAGAACAGTGGCCTGGAGAACAGTGGCTTGTAGAACAAATCTATGGAACAGTGGCTAGTAGAGCAGTGACCAGTGTGAGCACTTTCTCACCGGAGGCTGTGGTGCTGAGAGGGCTAATGTTTTTCTCAACTTTTTTGCCTTCCCAGACTGTCTGTCAGTTGAGTGGTGTGTTTTTGTAAAGTGTCTTCAGTCTCCCGGGACTCTCCATATCAGTTCTGTCAGAATGGGGAGGGGTGGCAAGATGGGGAGGGAGGGAGAGGCGGGGGGGGGGGGGGGGGGGGGCTTCTGAACTCAGTCCAGCGCTGGGCTGGAGCCTGCATTACGCCGTGAGAACATGGCATTGGCCTGACAAGCAAAGGGAGAGGCAGGACCAGAGGCAGAGCGGACACAAGAGCGCCAAACGCCGGCAGGGAAAATCTGAGTGACATGAGAAAGGGTTGACATGTTGTTTTTCAAAAGCCTCACCAAGATCTCCAAACCTCTCTCTCGCTCTCTCTCTCTCTCGCTCTCTCTCTCTCTCACTCTTTCTTTCTCTCTCTCTCTTTCTCTCTATT
>NC_044508.1:3611996-3629496 GCF_902362185.1 Chanos chanos | reverse complement strand
TCCCATAAATAAATTAAAATATATATATATATATATATATATATATATATATATATATATCAATACATCTCATCTCATTATCTAAGCCGCTTATCCTGATTAGGGTCACGGGGGGTGCTGGAGCCTGTCCCAGTGCTCATAGGGCAAAAGGCGGGGAAACAGGTCGCCAGTCCATCGCAGTATATATATATATATATATAATAGAATTTGAGACAAAACATGCTACACAGGTGAAGTTATTCTGAGATAATCCAATAATGCAGTGTCATAAAGAGTCTTTGTCATTTTGTTTCAGGTCACAGAGAAAAAACAAAATGAACAAATGAGCAACTAATTTGTCTCCTTGACACGAATTTCGTACGTTTTCCCTTTGACTGAAGAGAGGGATGATTCTGAATGGCTGTCAGTGACAGTCACGGTCAGTAATTGACTTTATTTTGTTAAAGTGAGGTCTGTCTTCCTGTACCTGTGTCTTTCCATGATGATGGATTTTAGGGTAGAATGGCACCACAGCACTCTCCTCACCTGTTTCCCCTTTAAATCCTCACGGGTCACCAGGCAGACCGGGCAAGCGTGTTTCCTCAAAACCACAAAGTGGGCGTTTCGTTTTTAAGAGGTTACTTTCAGGTTCTGCCTGAGCTGAGTTGACTTAATCAACACATTTCCAATCAGTAAAGACTTGCACGCCAACTTCAACCAAAAACAAACAAACAAAAAAAACCCCAGACTGAAAAGGGTCATTTCCGTCCTCCGCCCTCTAACACGACCACTAACATTAACACTAACATTGCGAAATATAGGAACTCTTCATGCCAACAGCAGGACCTGTGAACATAAGGAAGATGGGAGAGGACTCTCTAGTGTCACTACAGAGGAGTCCACTGCACCAGGAGTCAAAGCTCAAGTTGAGTTTTAGGTTGAAACGAACATTCTCTTCGCCTCCGTGGAAGGTTGTACAGCCTTCTCTGCGACATCGCTGCTCTCTCCTTTGTTCCGCGTCCTACCCGGCACTAGATCGGTGTCTTCTCCTTCATTTTACTCTCCTGGCCCTCATTTGTACTAATTTCTCAGAGGAAGTTCATCAAGGATCTGGGATCAGTTCATGCCTTTCATAACACTGATAAATACAATCATATGGACCAAAAGGAACAGACCCCAGATCAGCACGCCGACTCATCTGTCATGCTTGATATGTATGTGTATATATATATATATATATATATATATATATATATATATATATATCTTGATAGATGTACATAAATATATGGGTCCTGGTGTTTGATCAGGAAATGCCTGTGAGTCTCCCAGCTCCCCAGACAAACCTTATGAAACTGCTATGGAGCTCTGCATCACTGATTTGATTTTGGTCCTCCTGGGCATCTTCTCCAAAACCCCTGTCAGTTATTAGAGAGTCGAGTCTGGAGTCCAGAGATCAGGGACCAGTAATCATGCCTCCCTAATGCCAAAGCTTACGCACTGCATTAAGCAAAGCAAATATACACACACAACATATACAAGTGTAAACACACATACGCTCCCAGACACATACGCATACACACACACACACACACACACATATGAATGATATTCAAAACACATACACACGTACACAGAAAACACACTCGTACTTAACAAAAAAAAGTATTCTATACACACACACACACACACACACATATGAATATTGTGCAAAAAAATAATGAACACCCACAAAACACCCATAGCCACAAAACATACACATACCCTCTAATGACAGACACATTTACGTATTCTATAGACACATATGCCCACACAGACAGACCGACACAAACACACACAGATACACACACACGCACACACACACACAAACAGACCAAACAGACCAAGACACATATGCGAACACAAGCTGACCAAAACACTCACAAACACATTCAATCACTCACACACACACACACACACACACACACACACTCTCTATTCGGGGCCAGATGCCAGTTTGAACAAAGGATCATTTAGCACTGGAGGCAGTGATAGGTTACTGTGGTCCAATGACATTATAGAAATGGTTTTTATTCCTCTGATTGGCACACTAAATGGAGTGAGCTGCTTTCCTGATTACTGTACAACTCTGGACATAGTCTGGCCTCTGTTAAAGGAGACTGTCCTTAATTACTGCACCCAACGCAAGAGAGAGAGAGAGAGAGAGAGAGAGAGAGAGAGAGCAGGAGAGAGAGAGGGAAAGAGACAGAGAAAGAGAGAGAGAATGAGACAGAGACAGAAATAGAGATAGAAACACAGAGTGAGAGATAGAAACACAGAGAGAGAGAGAGAGAGAGAGAGAGAGAGAAAGACTTGAAATCTATTCAAATCGGTTCCATGGCTTGTCTAGTTTGTTGATGGCAGAAAGCACAAAGACATATTTCCCCAAGTCGAGTAAAAGACCTTCAATCTAAGAATCACGTTGCGTCTACTTTCATGCTGTTTAAAAGGGCAAATTCAGATTCAAACATGTATTATCACTAATTATCCATTGAGCGTGTGACAGTGTGACAATGACTACTGCACTGCCTGTTAACATTTGATTTTGCTTAAAATAATCCAACTCATAAAGTTAAATACCCAATAAATTTGCATTTTGCCTGCATCTCAGTTTAAAGAGCAATCGGACGGACCTGACAGACTGGATTTCAAGCAAGTGCTGCCCAAGTCTGGAGGGGCGTATCAGGAGGATCAATTAGTGCTGAGGTTCATGGCAACCAGCCGTGCTGGTTTCTGATTGGCCGAAGAGTGCAAACACCTGTTTCCTAATGGTCAGTCTGTAATTAATGAGGCAATGGCTTGAAAGCAGCAGGCTTTGACACGCTGAGATGGGATTAAGGAACCTCTGCTTTCAAATTAAACTCAAACTGTCGATTCTTTTTTCTTAATATTTGGTCTCTGTTTTGTTTTCAGTTAGGCTATAGTTTTATCACCGTTGAGCCATTTCTAATAGCTATCAGGATCGGGCGATAAAGTTACATGACCTATTTCCATTTGAGGTCCGTAAACCAAAACAGCTGAGAAATGAGTCCAAACAGGCAGCGTCCTACAAATCCAGAAAGTAGTGGTTATGAAGAAACAGAGAAAAATGCAGAAGGGAGGGGGGGGGGGGGGGGACACACTCACTTTGGCGTCTGTGCTTCATCCAGGCGGTTTCCCAACTGGAACTCGTGCGACTTGCTGCGATGCAGAGCGGTGAAGCCCGGCAACAGGTGGATGAGCTTGCGGCTGGAGGGCGGAGGGGTCCCCGGGGCCTTCACCTTGTTTCTCCTGCGCATGGGCGGAGTGCCGGGCGGAGTCATGGTGGCGTTGACCACCAGCGGAGTCCTGGGCGGAGTGTGGGTGAAGTGTCTCTGGCGGGGGGGGGGGGGGGAGGGAGCGGTGGCCGGCGGACGACTCCAGCGACGGGAGGAGACCGGAGTGGTTGTCCACGCCCAGGCGATCCATGTGGGAGTAGAAGGACGGCACCAGTCCCTGAGGGCTCTGACACAGGTGCTGACCGTACTTGGACTGGACCTTGGGACTCTGCGAGAACTGCAGACGGGTCCACTGGAGCGGTTCCGGCTGGCACGCCGGATTGTTCTCCTTGCCCGACTCGGACATCGGCCACTGGATCGCCCAGTCCTGCTTGGCTTGGACGCTCCCTGTCCGACAGAGAGAGAGAGAGAGCGAGAGAGAGAGAGACAAGGAACACAGAGCATGACTGAGAGGGAACCAGGCCGAAATCAGGCAGTGGACAAAGCTGAGAAAAAAACCTGTATGTTTTAGCACTGCAGTGTTGTGAAGCCATTTGTGTAAACAGAGAATAAATTCCTCATGATGGAAGTGGGAACAGTTGCAGTGTTCAAGCATTTCCACTTAATTCCCATTACAACATATAAATGGATACTCCAGTTTAAAATTAAACAGGATTACTGCCCAATCTGTGGGGAATGTATACGTGATATTTGTAACACGTCTGTAGCAAAGTAACAATAATCAATTGCAAAACTTCCAATATTGCTATTACAAAAGTCTTCAAATAGGATTTACAACTTGTCAATCAAATGACTCCAAACACTTCACAGTGATATGGACTTTATGTTGTTAACATCTAACAGTGATATGGACCTATGTTATTAACACTTCACAGTGATTATGGACTTTATGTTATAAACACTTAACAGTGATAGGGAGATTATGTTATTAACACTTAACAGTCATATGGACTTTACATTACACACACTTAACAGTGATAGGGAGTTTATGTTATAAACACTTAACAGTGATATAGACTTCATGACTCATATGTTAATTATGTCAGTGTAACAGAGGTCATGGAGAGAGGACAGACAGAGAAAGTGACGCTGTATGAGTGATTCACCGTGGAAAAGAAAACCAGGAACACATCGGACGACAGAAAACGAATCAGAGCCACTAACAAGGACTTTACAAAGATGTGTGTGGAGAGGAGAATGCTTGAGACGTGATGTCAGGCTCTGATTGGACAATGAGGATGACGGACAGCTGGAAAATCAAATTATGACAGTCGGGTGCTTCACCTCCATTGCTGTGCAATTTGTCGTCCTCAAGTTGCTCTTGAAAGAAAAAAAAAAGAAACAAATACAAAATTCATTCATCGGACAAATGCTGAAAAGTTCACATTTTCACAGACATAACATGGGAGGTTAAATGCTGAGAGCAGCACATCATGATAATTAAATCTATCCACAGTACAAAGTAAAATAAAAGTCTTGTTTACATGCGCCGAATGTAATAAGAGCCCAGAATGAGGATCATCTTTCGAATAACAAAAAAAAAACAAAAAAAACTGTACGTCGCGCTAAAACAGTGTTTTCAGTCGCCATTAGAAATACATCCATCCGTCTGTCCATCCATCTGTCCATTTACACCCTGTAAAACACCACACCTGCACAGCTAATGTACTTAGGTATCAAACACTCAATATCAGCTTTCCATTATATACCAGCTTAAGTGACGGATCGAGCTCTTCCTGAACTCTCTCTCTCTCTCTCTCTCTCTTTCTCTCTCTCTCTCTCTCAATTAGCGACTCTCCTTTTGTCCCTGCGTGTAGGCAGAGTCTGGAGAGCTTTTAGTGTTGACATTAAAACTCCAAATGAAGGCAGAGGCAAGCAGCCGTCTGAACTGAAATGCATCTAAAGCTCCACGACAGTGAAGCAGTGAAGCCTCTTTCTCTTTTACTTCGTTTTATTTTTTCTTTTTTAAACAGTTGTGCAGGTGTGTCTTCTGTGATATTCTGAAACGAGGACTTCAAAACTTCAAAGACATAACTGGACAATGGATAGATTGTTCATGAAAAATGGCTTTAATGTTTCATATTAAATTTCAGTCTGGTTTAACTACTAGTACACAAAGTTATAGAAATGGTTTCCCAACTTGTAACATACTGCACACATACTGATACAGAACAGGACTTCTAATTCATTAATTTGTGTGTGTTTGTGTGAGTGTGTAGGTGTGACTGTGAGTGTGTATGTGTGTATGTGCATGGGCAAGTGTGTGTGTGTGTGTGTGTGTGTGTGCGTGTGCATGCGCGTGCATGCATGTGTGTGAGTGTGTGTGTGTGTATTTGCAATTTGCCTCAACAAAAATTGAAAACGACACATGCCGACTGTTTGATAGCAATATGCACAAGAGTGATTAGTCCAAGGCTGTTGTAATAACACACCCTGGCTTTTTACAAACAGAAGATAACACACTGCAGGGATTTCTGTTCATTTCAACACACCAACAACAAAAACAGATTGAAAACCATACAAACTCGTACATCACTGCCTACAGCTGTTTCCAAATTACAACCAATTAATTTATCTCATAGACCACACTCTCCATAAACTAATTCCTAAAACAATATTACATAAACAAACAAATGTTGCAAATGATGAAGAATGCTCTTCAACATCTGGAAATAAACTGACATGTTCAAAAGAAAATCAAACAAACAAACAAACAAACAAACTAGGGCTTTCTCCCTTCATTCACTCTGACTCCACAAACAAACAAACAAACAAACAAACATCCGTCCTTCACAACTCTCACACACAAAAAAAAACCCATGCTGAGAGAAGATGGAGGGATTTGTAGAAAAAGGATGTGTAAAAGATGTGAGAAAGTCCCCTCCCTCCAGAAATGTGTTAGAATGCTTGGCCCCGTTAGGGAATGTGTTAGAGTCTCGGCCCTGGATAGAGGAATGAGTCATTTGTGCTTAGTGGCTATGTGCCCCCCCCCCCCCCCCCCCCCCCAGAACCACGGTTCTGGATGTTCAGGTGTCCTCAGGCAGCTTATGCTCGCGTCTCTACAGAGAAATTAAACCACAGCAGTTGTGATGTTGTCAGAGGGTATCTGTTGACATTTTGGCAGTCAGTTTTTTTTTTCTTTAAAGCTTTTACAGACAAACCAATAAGCCAAGAAGAACACAGAACGTCCGACAGAGGGTGGGTTGAGTTCAATTCATGGTCAGCACGACTCACTGCCCTGATGTGCATCAGTGGTTAAAATGAAGGATTTTAAAACGTTAAAAACGTCCGGAAACACTGCGGTTCAATTAGTGTAATGCAGTAACACCACAAGTTATTTGACACAAATCCAAATTATAAGCTTTTAAACCCATTTTCTATTCTTTTCTTCTGAGTTCTAGGCAATAAAAGGGAATCCAGACGACAACTGTCAAAAGATATTAAGTTTGGGTTTCAAACAGCAATAGTTTCCAGGCAAGCGTTTGGAGCCCAAGCTCCAACTGTCTTGTCAGAGTCAACCAAAAATAAAATGATAAATGAGCTTTGAATGTGGGTCTTAACGTCAGCGTTCAATTCATCGTGCTCTCAAAACCTTGAATTTTTACTAACTACAACCTAAGTTTAGGCTTTTCGTAGCAAGACATACCACCACCAAAACCACCATGGATTGAACAAAATATCACCAAAATATCCCCAAAGCACCATGGATTGGAAGCGGATATCACAGCTCACGCTACCGGACATGCTAATTCTTTTAATAACACACCAGCTTGTGCTATTTGTGTTGCATACCGATAGCTGAAGCATGTTTTTTTTTTCTTTCTCTTATGATCACAACAACTCTTGGCAACCTACCCCCAATTAACAAACAGGGAATGAATCCCCTCTCATGTTGTGGAGGAGCATCCAAATCCATGTGGGCCTTATAGGGTCCTGAAACTAAGGTGGGGGGGGGGGGGGGCAGAAGATGAAGAACTCTCCAGAAACCATCTGGCCGGCTCTTCACAGGAAAGGCCAAACGCTCGGGGTGGGGGCTCGGGCTGGGGAGTGGTGAGGAGAACGGGATTCAGAGATGGATTGACGTTTGAAGATGATCGGAGTTAAGTGGCTAGCACCTCCAGCTATCCACTCCTCAACAGAGGAGGAGCCGAGGACACGAGATGAGGAGCCTAGGAGGACACTTTTGCCCATGTTGACGCAGAGGAATGTATGGTGCTTCAAAAGAGCATCTTTAATTGACGGGGGGGTGACAAACAAGCTCTTTTGAATGAAAAAGTTGTCAGCATCTCTACTCGACAGAGCAGGAAATGCGCAGAAAGTTCGTGACGCACCCGACCCTGCCTGCATTCACTTAAGGAAATCATAAGATCGAAATGGACGAGCGACAGAATAGTTGCTCTCGAGAGAGAAGCTATCTGGAATCTTTGAAGTCAGAGGAAGATATGGGGGCGACATTCATTCTCTTGTCCTTGGTCAGTAAATGCACTAAAAATCCCATATTTTTCTTTCTGGTTTTTCATTCTAGAAGGTACTTCTAAGAGGTGAGGTGAATTTTTTCCTACACGTTTAGCGTCTGTACAGGAGAGCACCTTTTCACTTGTTTTTGATAAAAAACCCTCTTTGAACATTTCTGAGATATTTGAAAAAAAAATGTTTGGTAACATGTTGCTTTGAATTAAAGTATTCAACACGGTCATAAGTATAACTTTGTGTTAATTTTTCATAGTGGTTTCAATAAAACAACAGAATACTAAAGCGCACACCAATAGACCAAAACGCTAAAAAAAAAACAAAACAGAACAACGCCACTTTGATGAGATGAAAAACTGACGTTCATCATAAAATTGCCTGAACTTTGTTGAACTCTGCCTTTAGTAACTCATTTTACATAAACGGCTTTTTTCTGTGTGGTGCCGTCGGATGTGTGAGGAATATTTTAACGGTAATAAATTACCTTTTATTCTCAATGTTCTCTAGTTTCCAAGGGAGAAGGAGGCAGAGATAATGGAAGACCAAAAAAAAATGTAATTTAACAAAAAAGCAGGTGGAAGGGTTACTATCTCAGGTATGTAAGCGCAAGATCTTTGGTCATTATCAGACTATCAGCTCTACTTACGGCATGATATTACTGAATGGAAATTCATCCCAAAAAAAAAAAAAAAAAAGGAAGAAAACAAAAGTATCTTTGAAACACGCCAGTCAAACATCCAAACAGTGAGAATACCATGTGTTGAAAGAATCACTCTATCCAGGGTCTCTGAAGTTCAGCCAAACTGTAAATCTGCCAGTGAAGCGATGGAACCGTTAGGAACCCTTGGAAACGTTTTTTTTTTCTCTTGACACCCTTGGTTCCTTTACTGTGGAACAGCCCACATTCACAAGACAGAGCGGCCCAAGTCACTTCATTTCTCCTCAGACTCAAAAAACCAAACAAAAAGAACAAAACAAAGAATAAACCCCATCCAGATAAATGGGCTTGCCCTCAGAAAGCGCCGGAATGTTTGCCGTGATGTCACGCGGAATGCCCCCCCCCCCCCCATGCGGCTCCGGCCCACAGGCGGAAGGTGTGAATGAATCTGTCTGAGATGCTGGTCATCTTTTGTTCCCCTTCTGCCACCTGCCACCCGACGTCCTCAGAGACGAAGACTTCCCCCGAACACGACATCACGGCCAACGCCATCGTCTTTCGCTCCGATCATTCATATATGCACATATAATTAAGGTAAAAGCATGACTAATTGCTGAAAATGTACCTTCCTGGGGAGAGTGAGCAGTGTGTCTGAAAGACCTATAGGAGAGGTTGGAGTGAAGTACTTTTGAGGACAACAGTAATGAACTAATATGTACCCAATCAAAGTTTCAATGTTACAAAAATGATTACAGAACTAGTCTATGCAGTGTTGTTACCCCCCTCCCCCCCCCCCCAAAAAAGAAAAAAAAATTGTAAATAGGATTTTACGGAACAGATGCAGGACGTTCTCTTTGGTTCATTTGCCGACAGATGAGGCCGGTTAGTGTGGAAATACAACTTCACCGGTGAAACTTGCTATGTTTACATCAAAAAGAGTAAAACTGAGACAAATTTCTCTAATGTTGAAATAATTATAGCATTATTGAGGCCAGTATTGAGCCAGTATTTAGGGGAACAACACAAAAGATCGTTTGAAATAAGCAGGCAGGAGATCCATGGAGTACCTATGAGCGTCTGCTCTGCGGGTCTAACTGGATCTTTAGCTGAGTGGGATGGTTTAGCATTCAACAGCAGAGGAAGAGTCAAGATGACATATTCCCAATGCCAGTCAGGGTCAACTAATTAGCAAAACGCTCCAAAAATGAAAACATGCTGGAAAACGGCCTTGGGTTAGCGACGTAGCCTCAGCAAGCGGAACGAACGGAGAAAGCAAAACAAGTGGCGCGCTAACAATGCTAAAACTAATCCATGTTAATAATATACAAACGTACGTGGCGATTAGCCTAGGCAAGAGGCACAGGCGCCGAATGACGAGAGAGCTCCGCGAGGCCGATGGCAGAGACGGTGAGTTTGGCAGCATCTTTTTTATGCAACCTGTCAGCGATAATGTCATTCCAATTAAAGGATCCCCAGTCAAAGATCTCATATCACTAAATGACAGCTAACGTCAACGGTGGGACATGATGTTGTCTGCGCGTGGCGCACCAAATGACATACAGACAAGAGCCTTCCCATGCCGGATGCCGTGGAGCTCCTGTCATGATGTAACATCGTGGTAAGGTTTGTTACGGAGGTGATATGTCAGCTCATGAAACATTCTGGAATGTTCCTGACACTTCTGTTGACATGTCATAATGATATTGTCCAAATAGTTCTTTTTTTTTTCCATTCAGCTGGGTGCAATTTAGACATATAGTGGCTAATCCAATACCAAAGGGTTGACTGGCTCGTTCTAAGTGTCTGCAAACTAGTCATTCACTATTTTTACTTGTTACTAGATATCTACATATTTCTGTGAGTTGATGTCTCTTGTCCTGAAAGGATGAAAGGATTAAAGGATGGATGGATGGATGGATGATATGGATGGACTTGCTAGATAAACAGATGGAAGAATATGCAAATAAACAAATGAAGAACACACACAGGGGACACACTCTCTCTCCCTCTCTCGTTCATCACTCCAGTGTCCTTGAAACTGAAATGTGTACCTCTCATTTTCTCTCAGTGCCTTATTCATTTGTGACATTTAAAGACAATTACCTCTTAATTAAACCAACAGGTCTGAGGGAGCACATTCCACCCACTCACTCCTCCTCAGAGAGAGGAGACCCTCCGCGCTTTGTCAGCCAGCTCTCTGTGGACAAAGAGCCCTACCAGTAAGAAAAAGTCGAAAAACTGGATTTGTGTGTGTGTGTGTGTGTGTCGGGGGTTGGGGGGGGCGGCGGCTCTTGAGCAGAAGTCTGGAGGGACTCGATGACATAATTTTGAAATATGATTCATCGCCATGGCGATCTGTCAACCCAGATTTGAAACGGTTCCTGTTTTCCTTCTCAAAATGGATGATTACCGTGTATTTGTTTTTTGTCCAACGACTGTATCGGTGTAATTTTCAGGCGAGTGACTTTGTATTGGTTACACTAACAGACAATGCTTTACAAAATGACAGATTCACAAATGTGTAGTTTGTCAGTATCAACTGCAGGACTGAAAAGTATAGCAAGTGGTCGGTTGTGTTACAACCCTGCAAAACAAGGCGATATCCTAATTAAGTCTCTAACAGTGAATTCATATAAAACCATAATTTTGTTTTTAATCTGGAAAATTCGGCTTGTGACAGCCAAGTGAATTAAATTGTTAGCACTTTTATTTTCCCTAAAGATACTGAGCTTAAATCATTTACAGAACAGCAGAATAATGTATTAACGGTTTCTCAAAATAACTTGAGGGTGGGTTTTAAAATGTATCCAGCTTCTTTGAGAAGCAATTAAGAGACACACAGAGAAAGCTGATGCTCTTCACCTTCAACTGTACAACAATTAAGCTTTTTCACCTGCCCCAGGTTTGGGTTGTACTGACAATAAATTGTCACAAAGAGGTGTGGAATTTCATTTTAGAAGAAAAATATTCTTTGTTTAATAATTTTCCTCTCTGTTTTGAAGCAGTGGAGGAGATGGGGTTGTACTGGGGCTCAAATTAAGTAAAAATAAAAAAATATATAATAATAAAAAACACAGAGAAATCTCCCCAGACTGCTGGTAAAATTAAGGCATTTTTTCTCTCTTATTTTGACAGAGACCCTGAGACATGAGTGCTGCTCTTACACTCACACCTCTCCTGAGTCTTTTCAGAGGAGCTTATTAGAGCAGCTGCCTGACCAGTGTGTGTGTGTGTGTGTGTGTGTGTGTGTGTGTGTGTGTGTGTGTGTCTGCCTGACCAGTGTGTGTGCGTGTGCATAAGAGAACTGAAAGAGAGCAAGAGTTGTGTGCGGGTGAGAAAAAGAGAGAGAGCGAGCAAGAGAGATGGAGGAGAAAGAGAGAAATAGAGAGAGAGAGACAGAGAGACAGGGAGAAAGAGAGAGACAGGGAGAAAGAGAGAGAGAGAGAGAGAAAGAGAGAGACAGGGAGAAAGAGAGAGTAAATGTGGGGATGTGTGGTTATATGAGTGTGAAGGAGAGGGAGTAGTGAGAGAGAGAAACAGTGCATATGTGTACCTGTGTGTGTGTGTTTCTGTGTGTGTGTGTTAAAATCACTGTGAGCTGACTGTGATCCATGGGGCTCTCTCTAAATTAGACTCCACGTAGTCGCCACGGGATATCCCAGAATCCCTCTGGTGCACCCAGCTGGACTCTACACATGGCCAGACCCCCGCTTCTGCTCAGGGGCTCTCTCAATCATGCCCAGACCAGGAGTCCGTCCGTCAGAGTCCAAACCAACCACACAGACAGCAGGGAGGCTCGCACAGTGGATGGGGAAAAGGGGGGGGGGGTTGCAAAAAAAAAATTCTTGGCTGTTTGTTGAAAATCGACATGGAGTTTATATGCCGCCTGCCTCGCCAAACGAACTTCAGAAACAAAAGATAAAGATTAGAAGATGAAAAGAAAGGATGAAAAATACATGGAGAAAGGCTGGTAAGACACAGAAGAAAGAAAAAGGGGAATGAGAAATGTCAAAGAGCAGGCTCTTATTAACCTGATTTATTTCAGAACCACAAAAGGACAGCTTATGCTGACGTTTATGTGACGGAAATACAGGCCACAAAAGAACTGTGGACTGATGGCAGTCAGATAAACGGTTTTCTTCATGTTCTTGTTCCTCATAAGAATCCCGAACATTTTTTACTTCAACTTTGCGTTAAGTGTGACTGGAGTGGTGGTGAACTCTGTTCACCGCAGCGCTTTGCTGCCCTCTGGTGGTCATGAGCGGTGTAATTGTGGAAACCGCCAAACAGGCGGTATTTCCTAACTGAGCTCCTGTCCGTCTTGCAGACAGCACACTCGTAACTCTCTCTACTCTAAATAACACACCAGATTCCACTTATCAGGTAATGAACTAGCTGTTGAATTGCTGAACCGCTTCTGTTAGACCAAGGAGAATTCAAAAACGTGCAGATTAGTGGGTTGTCAGGAGCAGGTATGGGAAATTCTCGGCTAATCTAACTAGTAAAACGATAGGTTTACAAGAACATGTTAGAGATGCATTTTCTCATGAACATACTCATTGTTAATGTAATGACTAATCTAGACATATGTGTGCAGAGTAGGCCTTGTAAGGATTCGGAAAAATTATTATTTGTTATAATAAATCTTTCGTTGTTGTTATTACTGTAGCTGTTGTGGTTCTTAAATACTTCATGGGTAGGTTAAAAAGGTCTCTGTTCAAGTTTTACGCAACCCTTCAAATGTGAGAGTTAATAATGAGCTGTTATCAAACACGGTTATCAAACCAAGTCCGAGTTTCAATTATGGCGCTGTGCTGCCCTCACCTGGTAGAAATTAAGTATTGCAGGAACACAAAAAAGTTCTCTCAAGGAAGAGCTAATACGTTCAGAAGCGCTTTTAACTCACAATGTTACATTTTCTCCGGAGAAACCAGATTAAACCGGCACAATACTGAGTATCCTGTTGGTACATTATGTATCTGAGTACAGAACTAAGTATCATTACTTCCTTCCCAATCCAAACATCTCTATCTATCTATCTGTCTGTCTGTCTCTATCTATCTATCTGTCTGTCTGGACCTCATATACTCTCTCAAATGTGGAAGTAGGTCAGACATAAGTCTAGTGCACACCAAACCAAGTCATATCCAGTCAGCATCTGGTTTAATGTCTTTCAGTAACTTTCTGCCTAACGGTGCCAGGGCATGTCTTGCTTATCATCTACAGTAAACACAGACATACGAGACAGTGACGTACGGCGGGACTGACAGGGTTAAATTATGGGCCCTCAGATCGGTACCTATGGTAACAGAATGAGGTCATGCCTATATCTGTTATAACAGGCCAAATGCAAAGTCGTCAAGGAGGATGATTAAGAATGTGTACAGTTTGGTGTATCAGCGTAATCACAGAGTGAGATATATATGACAGTACTCTGCCTGGTCAAGTGAGAAGTTTAGGTCTGATTTGAGATGGATACTGTAAGTCTGACTTTATTTTAATACAACCTATTGCATCACATTCTGCCTTAAAACAACCAATCACGTGCCTGCTGATTTCTGTCTCATCACATAATTAGAATCAGTTGCCACAGTACTGTCACTCATCCAATGTCCATCCCTCACCCATCCCTCCCTGTGCTCAAACCAGTGTGTGAACAAGTGGAGTTCACTGAGCAGAACAGAACAGAACGGAACGGAACGGAACCAAACAGAACTGCTTTCCAGAAAGGACTCTGTGAAGTTGCACAGCAGACTTCGTAAGTTCCTGAGGTCATTAACTCAGTGACACACTTAGTGAGAATAGACATCCGGTTACTTCTGACCTGTCTCCCCTGTTACGCAGGGCAGGGGGGCGTGGGGGTGGGGCTCACCTGATTTGTGTGCATTGCGGAGGCAGGAGAGCGACGCGTTTAAACGGGCACACTCCTCAGGACTAGCTCCAAACTTCTGTACTGTCTCACACACCTCCTCATCAGACATCTCTAACAGAGCCTCCAGTGTTAACTGGCCTGGACTGATCTCCTGGAGGAGAGAGAGAGAGAGAGAGAGAGAGAGAACATCAGAACATCACAGATAATGAGCTCCTCCAATACATACAGGTTTAACTCATGAGACTAGAAAGAGGCTCCTGGAGTAGAACAGAATAGAATAGAATAGAATAGAATAGAATAGAATAGAATAGAATTTTAGGGTGGCATGGTGGCGCAGTGGGTAGCACTGTTGCCTCACAGCAAGAAAGTGTTGGATTCGGTTCCTGGCCAGGTGGCCAGGGTCCTTTCTGTGTGGAGTTTGCATGTCTGTGTGGGTTTCCTCCCACAGTCCAAAGACATGCAGGTTAGGTGAATTGGAGACACTAAATTGCCCCTAGATATGAATGTGTGTTTGTCTGTGTGTCTGCCCTGCGATGGACTGGTGACCTGTCCAGGGTGTTTCCCTGCCTTTCGCCCTATGAGCGCTGGGATAGGCTCCAGCACCCCCCGCGACCCTAATCAGGATAAGCGGCTTAGAGAGTGAGTGAGTGAGAATAGAATTTTTCTTGAGAACTAGGAAAATGACAAAGTAAATAGTATATTAAAAAAAAAACATCTTAAAGTCACAAAGTTCAAGTCTGCTCAGTGATTAACTTTATGTGTGACAGCTTAAAGCTGTTTATCAAAACCCCCTATAAAGATATACAGTCAGGTAATACAGGCTCTTACAGGTTATCATAACTTTCATTTCTCAGCCAAGACAAGGCACTAAAACTGCCCACTACTCCAGGGCCTCTGACCATGGAAGGTTTCAGCACCATGGACAGAGGCAAAACAGAGCACTGCAAAGGCTTAGCCTTCCACTACCACTGTTCTCTAAAGAAACCTCTCAACTCTTCTCCTCATCCTAATCTTAATCCAGCCCATGAAGTTTAGGACTGAGTTAACAATGTAAAGGCTGTGTATGACTCCACTAAGCCTATATTTGGACACACAAATTACAAACTTTTACAAACTTACAAACTGTTTTTCCATCCATCCATCCATCCATCTCTCTCTCTCTCTCTCTCTCTCCTAGTCTCACTCCCATTAACTACACAGTATGTGTAAAGTGCAGATGTATTGTGTAGAGTATAGGACCAATCCTAAACTGACCTGTGATATTTTCTGTGGTTCCTGGTTCCTGGTTCTGTCACCTCAACCAAAACAATCTCACATTTCCCCTCACAGCCACAGTGAGTATAAAAACTTTCTGTAAAAATTTTCTGTAAAGCGCCCCCGGCCTACAGAAGAGACAACCCCCCCCCCCCCCCCCGCCCCGCCCGCCTGTAGTCTCGTGACCTCGTGCAGACGTACCTCTGTGACCTCCTTTCTCATGTTAACAATGCGGAACCAGTGACCCAGGCGAGGAAACTCCTCCAGCTCCACGTTCCGCTCCTGTAAGGGCACTTTCCGCTTACACGACAGCTGTCTGCTAAAGTACTTCACCAGCTTGCCCTGAAAACACCACAGAGAGAGAGAGACGCGAATTAAAAAAAAACACAAAAACAAAACAGAATTAAGGACACACAGAGAGAGAGAGAGAGAGAGAAACCCCATGTGACAGCTTTACATTCCAGTCAGTTCATTTGATAGAATAACGTCCATAGAGATCTTCACTCTCAGAGATGAGAGAGGATGTCTAAGGGCAGCATTTGGAGCGTAAAACACAAGCATATTTTAAATTAAAGTGGAGGTGAAGAATCTCAACCAGTTACTCTCAAATCATAACAGGTTTTTTTCCCCATAACCCACAACCTCAAAAATCCTTTATCCTTTACATAAGGCCCAAAGCCTTCCTCAGTCATTTAGCAAACACAGTCACATTTAAATCATTTAAATCATTACAAATTATGTCCCAAACATAGATGTAAATTATACACACGGTCACAAGAGACTTCTGCCCTGCTGACAGGGCTGAGCTGTAATTCTATCCTTAGGCTCCAGGTGTCACTGTAGACATGAACACAGCCTGTACATCATTAGGTTGTTAGCATTGGTTTGACCAAAATCAGAGACTTATCATTAAAGCTTGCATCTAAAAATGTCATAGACGTCTCTCATAGACTGTTTTTAGGTCATAAACTCATAGACTCTCTCATAGACTGTTCTGAAAATATCATAGACTTTTCTCACAGACTGTTCTGAAAATATCATAGACTTTTCTCACAGACTGTTCTGAAAATATCATAGACTTTTCTCATAGACTGTTTTTAGGTCAGAAACTCATAGACTGTCTCATAGACTGTTCTGAAAATATCATAGACTTTTCTCACAGACTGTTCTGAAAATATCATAGACTTTTCTCACAGACTGTTCTGAAAATATCATAGACTTTTCTCACAGACTGTTCTGAAAATATCAAAGACTATTCTCATAGACTGTTTTGAAAATGTCATAGACTTTTCTCATAGACGGCTTTTAAGTCATAGACTCATAGGCTTTCTCATAGACTGTTTTTAAAATGTCACAGATTTTCCTAACAGACTGTTTTTAGGTCATAAACTCATAGACTGTCTCGTAGACTGTTTTTAAAAACCTCATACGTGTTTCTCGTAGAACTGTGGGTAGTGAGTGATTCTCTGAGATGGGCTGACTGATCACAAACTGAATGTCTGTTCCTCTCTTGTTATGGTTAGGAAGGTACTCTCATGGCAATGGATGACAGAATTGCTTGTCCAAAAAGAAAAAAAAAATTCTCACCATCATATATGAGACTTACACAGATATAGAGACACACATAGACACAAGGTCAAAATATCATATCACACACATAATCACATTTATATCTTTACAAATACAATACAATATGAGATAGATAGATAGATAGATAGATAGATAGATAGATAGATAGATAGATAGATAGATAGATAGTAATTAGACTACAGACAGAGGGCCAGTCCTTTCTAAGGCATCTATTCTGAGAAGTCAGTCTGGAACGCCTCTGTAGAAAATGGCTAATCTGTACAATCAGTATTTTAGTGTGCAACTTTAAACAGTGTGCCAGGACTAACGTGGGTTTTTTTTAAGGAGGTATCGTGGTATTAGAGCCTTTGTGCCGAGGACTTGTAATGAGAGAGTCTAGAA
>NC_044508.1:3566996-3606996 GCF_902362185.1 Chanos chanos | reverse complement strand
AAAAAAAAAACCCAAAACAAGTGCAACCATGTCACAACAACAACAAAAAAATATCTGGGACATTAGCATCATTACATAACGCAATTTAGAGTAAGAGTTGGTCTGAGATATCAAAGCAGATATATTTAATTCATTCCACAGGATAGGCGACTGGTCTCAAAGCCGCGAGATTAAAGCGCTAACCGTCTGTGATACGGTGTCAACAAAAGGCCTGTTGGGTGTCCATGTTAGCAGTGGATATCTGATGAAAATTGAGTGGTCGGGCTACCTTTTTCCACCACCTGCAGAATGCGCAAGCTCACAGCTCACTGCAGCTCGCGCTTCTTAATTTATTACACTGCACGCAACGGCAGATATAGCAATAAATGAACAGTCTCGTGAGAGAGAAATACGATGCCGTTTGAACATCTTTCTCGCGTCGCAAAGACTTAAAAAGCGACGATTACATCTATAAGATTGTGACAAATGGTCTAACCCGTTGCAAATGGTTTCAATGTTTCAACAGACGCAAAGCCATTTTCGCACTGACAAACAAATGCTTACCTCCAGAGTACGTATTTCTTTTTGTGTCAAGTCGTTGGATGTTGCACATTTGGTCCTCAAACCCTCTAAACTAGAAATGCTGATGTCAATCATGTTTTGCACCAGTTCGCACTGCTGCAAGGCTTTTTGCAAACTCAGATGATGTTCTTCGCTTTTTGTCATATTCTCTTCGTCCATAATTTGCGAGCAGAGGTCGTTTTTTTTTAGTTAAACCCGCCTCAGTGCTATTGCAAAACACTTTGATTAAAGCGAAAAATAAATAAAATAAAAATAAATAAAACCGAGTGGTGACAAATTAGATATAAGTAGCGCGGGTATTTGTATGACAATTAAAAACGAGATTCTACGTGTAAGGCGACTCCATTTTTGACGTTTTTGTACATCCAGACTGTGTTTTCATCAAGGTAGTACAGTCTGTATTTGATGCTCCGGGTTGATTCTAGCATAATACACAAATATCGGCGACAATTAATTTTAGATCTTCAAGCGGGCATCCGCTACATCCACTGAGCGTTAGTAAATTGCAAAAACAAATCGGCGCATCTTTGTTACGGGGATCGTAAGGGTAAAAAAACGGTCAAATAAGAGACATCTCAGTGTGATAATTTTAAAGGTGATGTCTGGATTGGATGCAGGTACTCCGTTTCTGTGCCATAGGCTGCATCCCGGCGAGTTCCCACCACACCGACATGTTTCCTGTCAATCAAATCCACAGCAATAGCGACAGCATCGCATCGGGCGACAGAGGCAGCGAAGGCATCGAGAAAGGCGGACGGAGCTCTCGCGAGATAAGCATCAATGCAGTGAGCTCACTGTTTGAACTCAAACAACCCCTAGAATCAATCCACCACCAGTCTTATGCTTAGTAATAAACTAAGCTGTTTAATGTCCAAACAACATTTGTATGGTAAGTGTATGGTTGACGTACTGACAAGATATAGACCCGTATAACGCAGTTTCTTGTCTTAACCATTCGTTAACTGCCTTCTGATGATTATCAGTCCTAAAGATAATAAATCATGTCTATAGTCCTCTTGAATGCCTATAATATTTTTACTGTCATATTCACACAAATGCCTATAGAGCATGGCAGAGTGCTGATGTAGCCAAAAAAAGGGAGTTGCTCCAGTTTTATAACCCATAACCCGCAATTCTGGGACTAACAGAAATATCTCAATTTAGGACAATGAAATTGCCATGGGGTTGAATTTTCTGTAGCAAGAACTAATTGAGTGATTATTTGGTGATTTTTTTATGGCACTTCTTTTGCAAATATTATTTTTTTTCCCTCAGGTTTTATTTACTACATATGATTTGAGGTTCTTCATCAGTGATAAAACAAAACAAAACAAAACAAAACAACAACAACTACAAAAAAAAAAAAAACAGGGTGTCTTTAGAAGCTAAGTGTTTTGGACTGGCAGAGGAAAGATTTTAATACAGATATCCAAATACTGCCAGTAAATATAAACCTGGTGAATTAGTTGACCATATCCATATGAATTAATTGATGAGGTTGTTGCAGTATTTGACGACTGGGCTCCTCTTTATTTGTGTTTGGTGAAGTCCCACTGAGACTGAGATCTAATGATCCTTCTCCATCACAACAGAGATCAACATCATGACTCTGGTCCTCAATGTTTTCTTTGTCAGTTAATTTTGAGCTAAAGTTCTTAAGAAATAATTCTGCTGTGTGGTTTACCATTTAAAAAAACAATCTCTTTACTGGTTATTCTGAGTGTTTTCTACATATTCACAATACGCATATCAGCTGTCAGCTTTCCTACTGCATAATGTTTACAGGTGGTCACATACAGTGCTCTTTCTCTCTCTCTCTCTCTCTCTCTCTCTCTCTCTCTGACACACACACACACACGCACGCGCGCGCGCACGCTTTCAGCCCCGGGTCATTTTCTGAGATAACTTGTGCCAGTTGTTTTATTTGGATAAGCTTTGATTTGGAATTGTAAGCTTCCGTTGTTCTATGCCAGGTTTCAGCGAACTTGCTGTAATGATGTTTAATTTCCCGCAATAACTGCACAACACTACGTATTATTTTCAAAATTTTTAGATTGAGTCACCATTCATGGATTTCAACACCGCAGTATGCTAGTGATAATGACAACAGGACAAAGAAAGGCACTGAAATAATACTAAAACCATCCTAAAGTGAAATATTCGTATGTTTCTCATTTCCAACAACTTCTCATTTACACAAAACTTTTATTTTGGTACTTGTATCACTTCCTCGTTAAACCCCACCTTCCTCCAAAATATCACCAACTATTGGATGAGAAGATGTCGTCAAACAGTTTGTTAGGTCGTAAAGCGTACAGAAAGCGCGCCAATACGACCTCCTCTACACTCGGAGATACTTTTTTTATTTGTTTGCAAATCAGCTCAATATTATTTAGGAAATGGCATCAACCAGTAAAACACCTCTACAAGCAAGGAATCTGCCGTGGTAAGATTTTAATTTTCTGCAGCACCTTAGGTAATGCATTGCTTTGACTATTGTGTGGTCCCTTGATTTCTAGCTTCTAGCGAAATAGAAATCTTGGCCACAGTCTTAGGGAACAACAGTGACAGGGGTAATGTCACGACTTGATTATTCAACCTTTCACTGAGGGGAACATATTTCTTAATGGTTTTGGTTTCAGGTAACAGTATAACTATCTCGAAATACAAATAAAAACATGCGGGGTGCTAATACGTTTGTCGAGGAGTGAGTTGGAGGCTACAGTACAAGTCTAAGTGGTGCTTGCGCGGACTGTAAGTTTTGCGTCTGTGCCGTATCACCTAGAATGAAACTAAAACGACCTTAAACTGCATTTGTTAAATATGAAGACCAAAGATACCAACTACTGTAATTAGAACTGAGTGTATCGTTGTACGCTATAGGCCCATCTGCCGTTGCAAATAAGTCGCTGTTAGGTCTCGAATCCATGTGCTAATCACAAATGTCACTTTGATAATATGGCATTGCAATAATGTATTTGCTGTCGTTGATTTTAGGGTGGAAAAGTACAGACCTCAGAAATTGGATGATTTGATTTCCCATCAAGACATTCTGTCAACCAGTAAGTTTGTTGCAGTAATGAATATGAAGTGGTTTTCAGTATAGCGTTGGAGACTTTTTTTTTTTTTTTAACTCGGATCGAACTGTTGTTCTGCTGTTGAAGCGGACCTGTGCTTTAAGTTTGACTAGAATAAAACCTTTGTCCATGGTTTGAGAATTCCCAAATTGAAGGATATAGTTATATCTAAACAGTCGTCATTTTTCGTGGTAGGCACCTCAGGTGTGGAAAAGCTACACAACAAGTGTCTTCTCTTGCTGATCTTACTTTTTAAAATGATTTTTAACATTAGTTTGAATTTACGTTCATGTACAAGTCTAACACCATTTCTTTCGATCTCTTACCTAATACTAAGAAGAAAAAATAATGATGTAGGAAGTAGAGCTTTTTCAGTTCAGATGTCAGGGTTTCTGCCTGTTATTTAAATGGCTATGAGTGTATCTGAACCTCACCACTGTACACCTTACTCCAGAAGTCTGTGAATGTGTTACTAACTTCACATTATTTTTATGATTATTAGTAGTAGTGGGAGGAGGAGGAGGAATAGTAATACTGGTGCTACTGCTAGGAAACTAGACTTTTATTTTGAAATGAATAGTATAGGAGTGAGTTGATGGAGCATGCTGAGACTGTGAATAGTGGAGATGAAGTCTTTTGTAGACCAAACATTCTCTAAATCACACAGGTCACATCATCATGGTTTACAAGACCTCTTTGACTTAAAACCTTACTTAAAACTCAAATGTGAGAGTCTTATCTCCCCGTATCTAGCGATTAGGCTAGTGCTCACCGCCAGGAAATGCCCAGATGTTTTCATCTGATCAGATGACTATTACTTAACAAATTACTTTTTTTTTCGCTCTTTTTAAATTGCCACTTAAGTTCAGAAGTTTATCAATGAAGATCGCCTACCACACCTCCTGTTCTATGGGCCCCCTGGAACAGGGAAGACCTCAACCATTTTAGCCTGTGCTAAACAGCTGTACAAGGACAAAGAATTCAACTCCATGGTCCTAGAGGTAGACAAATTATATATGTGCACAAAGGAAAACGCTATACCAGTAAATGCATAATTTAGCTGGCCTGATATGTAGAGAATAGTGGGTCATTGCTGTTGATGTGTACATTTGTAATAAACAATAGACAACTTGTATGAAATGCTTTTGTAGTTTGGTATTTAGTGCTGTTTGTTGATGCTTCCTGCAAGATAACTTCCTTTACATTTTTATTATAAAGATTGACTTCTTATTGTAAAGATTGGTAACATTACATTAAATACACTCTGCATTTGGAGAAATACTATTAGGAGATGAAGACTGAATGTAATGTACCTAATGGAGTGTATTTGTCCCAAAGCTGAACGCCTCTGACGACCGGGGGATTGACGTGGTACGAGGACCGATCCTCAGTTTTGCCAGTACAAGAACCATATTCAAGTAGGACCCAAAACGTCCCATCAGCAGATAAGTGAATGAATGAACGGTAAAGCACTCTTTGTTAATTTGTGTGTGTGTGTGTGTGTGTGTGTGTGTGTTTTGTGTTCTGCAGGAAAGGTTTTAAGTTGGTTATCCTGGACGAAGCTGACGCTATGACCCAGGATGCACAGAATGCTTTAAGGAGAGGTAGCCATCTGCTCTGCTAGCTTTACCTGCTGTGCACCAAATGGCTACTGACACAAAGAACATTTGGCTTTTCATTCATTACCATGGAAGGCCCCCAGTGTCTGCAAGATGATATTATTACATAAACATGACACGACCGATATGAATCACGATACTGAGCAGTAACTGTTCACTCATGAATAAACAGCTCTGAGGGATGCATCTACCAAATATCATCAACAATTCACTCTTACCTGTTATACTGTAGTAGAGTGGAACACAATATACAGCAGTTGAACTGGAATGTTACTTACTGTGACGCTATTATTGCAGTTACACTACTGTAACGCTATTGTTACAGTTACGATATTGTAAAAACGTTGTGACAGTACTAGAACTGTTTAAGTAAATATGTTTAGTTGAAAACATAGTACCTGGCTGGGTGGATAGTTACACTGGATGTAATGCTTTTTCTCTCTGTTAACAGTCATTGAGAAGTTCACGGAAAACACCAGGTTCTGTCTGATCTGTAACTACTTGTCCAAGATTATTCCGGCTCTGCAGTCCAGATGCACGCGGTTCCGGTTCGGCCCGCTCTCCCAGGCCCAGATGATCCCCAGGCTGGAACATGTCATCCAGCAGGAGAAGTGAGCATAATGGCGGGAAAAAAGTCAATTGCCGAAAGAACAACATTTTTCTGTTTTGGTTTTTTTTTTTTTTTTTTTGGTTTGGTTTGGTTTTTTGTGTCTGATGACTTGGTGCTGGTTTGCCATTAACCCATGCACACTAGTCACCCGGTACACGCTGACACTCACGCTAGTCACCCGGTACACGCTGACACTCACGCTAGTCACCCGGTACGCGCTGACACTCATGTCTGACTTTGCTCAGGGCTTGCTCTCTCTTTTTTTTGTTTTTGTTTTTGTTTTTGTTTTGTTTTTTTAATACGGTAATTCACCGGTCCTTACCGAGTAAATTGAAAAACCATATACACACATTCAAAACACATAAAAGAATACCCTTTTGGACAAACAGATCTTTATTAATATTTGATTAGGTTCTTCTTCATGTCTTCCCAGCATTGACATCACACCAGATGGTATGAAAGCAGTCGTGACCCTGTCAGCCGGAGATATGAGGAGATCACTGAATATTTTACAGGTGTGTGTGTGTGTGTGTGTTTGTGTTACACAAGTTGTGTTTATTATTGTTTAGATTTGACTGACTGATTCTTTGTTACTCTCTCTCTCTCTGCTGTTTGAAGAGCACCACTATGGCCTATGGAAAGGTGACTGAGGAGACGGTTTACACTTGTACGGGTCATCCACTCAGATCTGACATCGCTAACATACTGGACTGGGCCCTGAATAAGGATTTCACTACGGCCTATAACCGTATCCTCACCTCTGCCCGTGGGCCCAAACTCCTTTTCTGCACCTGGCAAAAATGTTTTCTTAAATTCATTTAGAAGTTACTTTGTCATGTTCATATTTTTACATGATATATTTTAATTGAAAATACAAGAAAAAAACTTCAGTCCAATTGAAAATCTTTGTATCTATCTATTCTTGTGTAGATGTCGGTACTGTGTAAGTTTGAGTGAGAGAGAGAGCAGGTATTAAAGCACATCATTTTTTTATTCTTCTCTCTCTCTAACCGCTGAGAATCTTTTTTTTTGTTTGTCTTTAATACACCTCTGATTGATGTTTGTATTAAAATTGCTTTAGAATATTTGAACAAGGCATTAATAAGCATAAAGATCGTTCATTTGTTTTCAGGGTATTTATTGTTATTGAATTGTGAATACTGTTAACAGCCTTAACGAGCGTCGAACAGAAATCCTTCAGCTTAAGACACTGAAAGGTTTGGCGTTACACGACATTTTGACAGAAGTCCATCTGCTCATCCACAGAGGTAAGAAACCGTCCCCCCTCGCCCGAAAACGGCCTCCTGGTTTTGGATCTCGCACACTAAACAAACACACACGCTGACTTTTCAAATGCTTGTTCACGTGAATTGCGTGAAAGCGTTTGATATTCAGACTGCTCTGATAATTCAGTAAGTACTGTGACTTTGCACGGGAGAACGTATCACGTGATAGGCTGTCAGCTTTTTTTCATCTGTAAAACAAACGGATCTCAGATGCTGCTCACTCATATCCCACATCCTGGAAACTCAGAGCCCGGGAAAGACCTAGGCCCCAGGCCGACACCATCTGCATAGAGACTGGAGATGTTTTCTTACTCCGGTTTCCCTGGAGATCCCACGTGGTTGTCATGGATACCGGTTGTTCTCGTTGTAGGAGGAACCGTCTCCCCAGTGGTGGAGCGCGGAGCATTTCACTGCTTGCTGAGTGGATTTCAAATGCTTTATGCATTTTTCTGGAAATCTGTCAGGGGTTTTTTTGTTTTGTTTTGTTTTTGTTGTTGCTGCTGTTAAACCATCTTGAATTCCTACTTTATATCATTAATCAAATCTTTTTAGGTTCGTTTTATCAAAGAGATTATTTAAAAGAATCACAACATTTCAGCGTGTTAAATTATAACATAAGTATGTCTTTAATATACAAAAATATACACTGCTTCAAGACAATTAAATAATAAAAATAAACAATACACAAACAATGTATTAGAAAAGCTCTAAAAAAACAGTCACACCTAGTACAAAAAAGAAAATCCAGTGCTGAACAGAGTTAAGTTTGTTAAATGATCAGAGAAGAAAATAAAAGGAGTAAAATGCAATCTTTCTCGTTTGTGTTCACCCTCATGCTTTCTTCTGATCGTTCACACTTGTTCCGTTTGCAGAAATGTGGTTTACACGGGCGTGGAATGTTCTCTGTCAATGCTCATACTGATCTATCGACGTGTCTGAAACTTTAGGGACTGTCGCATTTTTCTTTTCTTTTTTTTTTTTGTCTTTGAATCGGTGCTGCTTTAATTCTGACAAATTAGGCTTTCTGAATCATCTTCATTGTACATTATAACATAGTGTTTTGTTTTGTTTTCTTTCTGCCCAACAGTGGACTTTCCACCCAAAATCCGAATTAACCTCCTCGTTAAACTGGCAGACATTGAGTAAGTGCAGCGTCTTGGTTGTTTCTGTTTTTGCCCCCCCCCTACCCCCACCCCCACCCCTCACATTAGTGTTTGTGGTTTCAGTTTTTCTTTTTCAACCCATTAATTTGGTCTTTGTGGTTTTATTTCCCCCCTGTACACGCATGTACACCCATCTGACGTTTTGCACGTGACAGTCGACTAAGTGGGATTTCTGATGGTTCTGACCCTCTGTCCACGTGTCTCTGACCCGACAGGTACAGACTGGCCTCCGGAACCAGCGAGAAGATCCAGCTGAGCTCTATGGTAGCAGCGTTCCAGGCAGTGCGAGACATAGTGGCCAGCGACGGCTAGACCCAGCCCATAGTGTGCAAAGAGAACTCGGGAAGACTCAACCTGACAGCTGACGACCACGTAAAAGTGCTTGGCTTGTGCTGACACCGAGCAGCACATTCAAATCCAGTGAAAATACGCCAGAGTCCCGAGCTCTGAGTGCAGTAATAGTGCATTCTAAAGTTTACAGTGCATCTCTCGTCGTCATAACGACCTCAACTTTTTCTAAACGTCCACCAAAAGGCTGTATGTTAAGTTAGTCTTGATTACAAGTAAATGGCTGGCGAACGGTATCAATTTTTTTTTTTTTTTTTTTTTCCCCCCCGAAAAACCATAACCCAAACCATTGAAACAAGACATCTTCACTTGGTCCTGCTCTGTTTTGTTTTTCAATGAACATTAAAACTAATTTTTGATATAAACAATGGGGTGGTCTGTGATTTTAAAAAGAAAAAAAAAACAAAAACAAAACAAAACTCATGGTGAACTGCAGCCTTTGTTGCAACGCAAGACTTTGTGTCTCAGGACGTCTCTGTAGGTGAGGAAGTCTAGGATTTTCTTGGGGAGTGGCAGGACCTCCACCTGCTGGGTTGATAAGGAGAATCGCAGGGCAAAGCGACAGAGGTGCCGTAGGCTGGGTACGGAGCGCGGAATCTTCCAGAACTTCACGTGGCCGTCCCTGGTCCTGTCACCAAAGTCACCAAAGTTACTCAATTCACCTTTTTCCAGACAGGGATCACGCACTGATATGCTTACCAGATCACAGAATTTAAACGATGAAAAACATGGGTAAATATTTGTGTGCTAAAACAACATGTCAGGGAAATCTTACAGTGGATTTGGTTATAACATGACCAGTGCATTAAACCCAAACGTGAAAAACTGTTTAATTCCTTTATAAAGGCTTCTCCAGTAAATGTGAGTAGAGTTTGAGATTTGTTTTGTGTTGGTGTGCGATGTTTACCCCGCGGCGATAGTGCCCCCTTTTGGATGGAATGTGCAGCACAGCGCGTCGATTCCACGTTGGGTATACTGCTGGAACAACTGGTCCCGCTCCAGATCCCAAATCTGCAAGGCTCTAGAAGGGAGAGAGTGACAGTGACCGTCAGCATTTCAGAGTTTATAAAAGATGTATTCCTGTGCAACACTGCCCCCTGCTGGGCCATGGAAAACCCAGTTAGTACTGATGACTCAGGGAAGCGAGGAGGGCATGTTTAAACACGTCTGTTTTTACTCGTTTTAAATAAGTAACATATTTAAGCAGGCAGAATCAATGAGAAACGGCAATACAAGTTTGTGAGTCAACAGAAACAAAGGCCAATGTTTAGCTGGTTTTGTGTGTTAGTATTTTAGAAGAATATTTCTTTCGCTTTGTTACTTTTGAGGATTAAGCTGGAAGCACTGATTAACGTCGAGGTTTCGCACCTTTGGTCCGTCACTAACGCTAGGCGTAAACCCTCCTGAGAGAAACTTAGAGCTCTGATCAGGTTCTCAAATCTGTACCCACACATATCACAGTCCCTGGGGGATGGAGAGAGAGAGAGAAAAAAAATGAATATATTCTCACCAGTGAAATTGTGGGTTTACTACTGGCGATAAAGAAACCAATTCTGTTTCATTCTTGGTAAAGAAAAACACCACATCAAAATCTTAGTTTATCCCAGTAGGCCATACTTGGTCTACCTTGATTTGACATATACATTGCTTTTAGTATAATGTGTAGAGGCTTAAGACGCACACAAATGAACCTTTGTGGGTATCCTCTTTTGGTCTCTTTAAAGCTCTTACACTGATCTGACGTGTAACTACTGTGTGGACACCATGTATAGAGGACAGAATTTTCTAATTCTTTTAGAAATTGTGCTAGATTCTTTTGTGAACTGATCGTTCTATGCACTATTGATACAACTGAGCACCGACTGTCTGCTCATTGAGTAAATGCAGTGAGAGAGTCCCGGGTGTAGAATAGCCTCCAACCTCAGACTGGCTACGTGTTCTGCCGTGTAGGGGTCCCAGAGGTCAACCACCCAGCTACTGCAGTCATACGAGCCAACTGCCAGCAGCGCTCCGTCCGCAGAGAAATCACAGGATATCATGGTACGTGGCTGATTGTAAGTCAGATACCTGATAAACGTGAAGGAGCGAAGACTCCAGAGATAAACCCTCTGTTTGAAGAGAGAGAGAGAGAGAGATAAAGAGAAAAACATAATGAGTGGATGTCAACAACTGTGTACTTGTACATTCGTTTTATTGGGAGTTTTTAATCTTACAACACTTATAGTCAACTCAGGGTCAAATTAGTACACCCTGTGACTTATTATGTAACGGATTCCCATGGTGGAGGTCAATGAACTGCACTGCTAAACATGATAAGAAGCTCCTTCAAAGCCATTTTTGGTCAAATGATGGTAGGCCAGCCTATTCAAAACATATTAATTACTGTATATCTGTTTGACAGAGGATCCAAATCTCAAAAAAAGGGGGGAAAAAAAGGGTTTTTAACTCACAGAGTCAGAGTTGCAGACAGACGCGATCATGCTGCTATTGGGCGAGATGCTGCATTTGAATATCCAGTGAGTGGGACCAACCAAGACATGAGGCTCTTTACCTGACGAGAGTCACATGGACATTTACAACCAATAACAATAAAGTTATTCACTTACTCTCGAGCTAATGCTTAAAAAGATGCAGTTGAATGAGACTTAAAAATCTCAGAACCACCAGAATTATAAAGATAACAAAATCAATACGATTTACAGGTTTATGTAGCAAAGCATGTTTGATGGCAACCAAAATGAAGGAGTTAGAGCGAGACAAAGTATTGACCTTTTTTGTTCAAGTCCCACACTCTCAAAGTTTTGTCACGAGAGGCTGAGACAAGTGTGAGACTCCCGTTTGGAGCAAAGGCCAGATCCCTCACAATGGACTCGTGACCACGAAGCTCATACAGCAGTTTACCTGGAGGGGGGGGGGGGGGGGGTGTCCATTTTCTACGTTAGAAAGACTTCAGAAAAGCAAATATTACTTATCTTATTATTATTATTTTTTTTAATCAGCTAGTGTCACTGCATACCTTTAGGTTTCTGGTATAAACAAATTATAAACACAACGTATGTATGCTACACAAACCCAAAGTATGTGCGAACTCAAATTATTCAAACTCTTACAAATCAGTCTAAAGAATTTCAGGGTTTGTACGTGAGTACAAAGTTCTTTCGGCTCAGCGATTAATGTGTCTTACCAGTTGAAACAATCCACACCTTGATAGACCCATTGTCGAGACCCGTGGCAAGAAGCAACCTTTCTTTGTCCGCTCGAGACGATACCTGTCCCATCTCACGTGCTCCGTTTGACAGCCGCGGTCCAAACGCCAAGCTCCATATTAAATGTTCACACTTGAGTGTCTTAGAAGAGCACCTGCTGATGCATTCGCCCCTGAGATAAATATGAAAATTTTGAGGAGTACAAAAATGGTTCCGTTTTTCGATTTATATTTCATAAGAACACGTGAGACGGCATTTGTGGTGAGCAACGCCGCAGTGAAAAAAAGAGTAAACATACTCATCTGTTGGAAGTGGCCAATCAAAGACTTTGACCATTCCATAGCCCATAGACCACGCAAAGTGGGATCCGTCCGGAGAGAAAGCCACGCTCCAGGTCTCGCAGCCAGCCGTTCCTCTCACACCAGAAGGATGGATGGGTTTTAAAACCCAAAAAGATTCGTCTGTCACATAAGCAATGGGTTACAGTCAACAAATATGCTAAAAACTCCGAGGCAGACGCAACGCCATTGATGACGGTCAACTTTAAGGCGCGACCTATTACGCAGTTCAGAACGAAAAAGATCATAAAGGTATTAAAATATCGATCTTGTGGACGATTCCGACTTACCGTCATGTTCTTCCTCTCTCTCAGTTGAACACATTTTGCCAGTTCCAGCATTCCAGCCACAGATCTGTAGTGTTACACGAGCACTCGAACGAGCTCCTATCGCCAACTAAATTCTAAAGGCGTTGCTACATTATTGTACTATGACTTGAAAATGACAAGCGCGTTCCGCTTCTTGCACGGAAGGCGTTTCCTGTTTAAGATAGCAACGCCCCAAGACGCAATTTCTAGATCTTGCTCTCTGTCCTTGTAACACTCCTTCAGAGTCGGCCACAGGTTACTGCGAAATATGAACACAGTTCATTTAAAGGGAACGCCGCGACATAGGTATTAATTACGACACGTAGTAAGGATGAATTATAAGAATAGTTCAAATGATACCGACTACAATGTGTTTAAGGGTGCTGTATTTAGTTGTCTTGAAAATTCTATATAATAAAGTTAAAAAATAATGTAATGGGGGGTGGGGGGGCTGTATCTGTTTAACTTTAATACTGAAAAAACAAACACATTATGATACACAAATTTTTTCACCCCTCACAAGACTCAGTAAACAATTTAAATTCTTATGCTGTTAAGTAAATGTTATGTTCTTTTATTTTTAAATTCATACATACAAAAACACACACAGACACATACTGTCATATTATAATTTCACAGGATTTCATCACATTTTACCGCTGTCTTTTATTGCTTTTACATTATTAAAAAAAAGTCCATTTGTCAATAAGAAAAGAAACTTTAACAGCAGGATTTAAGAAAGAGGCTTTTCTGTTCTGTGTTTCTTCTACTGAGGATGGCCACTGAAATGGCCTTTCACAAAAACATTTTTCCTTCAGAAAAATCTCTGTATGTGAGAATAAAATGAGTGTCTATACTTCTGGCTCCAGCTGCTCTTGTTGTTCTTCATTCTGGTCTGTGTTGTCTTGATCATCATGGCCGACTGAAAACGATATTATCAAAACCTTTCAGATTATGCACATGAGTACAAAAAATCATTTACAAAGCTCGTAATCTTTCACAAACTGCAGGACGACTGTTAAAACCCAAATGCACTGGTAAAGGCCAACACTTCATTAATTAATGACATTTATTTCATCAGCAGGGATTAGCTTAGTTCATGTTTTCAGATGGGTTTTTTGTTGTTGTTGTTGTTAAGTGTAAATACACACAATTAAAACTGAACTACACTGCGCTGGCCCAGTTTATTAGCCGATGGAGGTGCGGTGGGCTGGGTGCACTGGTCTTACTGGAAGGTATGCGGTGAATCTCCACGAGCGTGGTCGCTTGGCCGTCCGGCAGGGGGGGTAATCTGGGCACGGCGTCACGAAAAATCTCTTCCTCGTCAGATTCGACCAGGCTTATGACATCACTCCTGTCTTCCAAGCGACTAGATCGAGATGGAGGAAAAGAAAAAAAGAAAAAAAAGGAAGGCATTTCTAAACATGATGTCAACTGTGTGTTACTTATTTGTGTTATGTTAAGTATGCATCGCCTGTCTGAATGAGTTACGTAATACTGAAGATGAGTATGTTCAAGACATCAAACAGACACTGAAATAGCTGGAGGATGAGTGATAAAGCTAAAACATGAGGAGGCATTGTTCTCTTGATCAGTGGTCACACTTTCTGGGCAGGTCACATATCTCGCACCTGAATTTTGTCCAGAAAAAAAAGAAAAAAAAAGGAGGAGGCAAACAAAAGCCTAAAAAAAAAAAACAACAGCTAACAAAACTCAACATTTTCAATGGAACATCACTTAATATCAACATTTTAGCATGATGTAGGGCTGACACTTACCCAAATCCCAAACCTGTAGTAAGAATGAGATAACGAAAAACAAACGAACAAAAAAAAAAACAGTGAATTAGTCACAGTGTCAGTGTTCGTAATCACACACTGGTTATGTTTTTAGAATGATGTCATCATTATTATATGCTCTGTGCGAATGCTGACTAATGGCCTGGATTAAGAATTCTCAAAGCCTTTCTTATCAGCTGAGTTATAAATAAATCTAAACTGGGTGTTATAATTGACTGTAGGTATAAGTTAAATTCTTTGGGTGTGATAAAAGACAGCTCTGGTCCGAGAGCAGGCCATTACACGGGACAGATGGAAGAGGGTTGTGGCTTGACTCACCAATGCAAATTCTGTCACGCTGCGTGTAACCCGTTATGCCTAGGAAAATCCCTGTTCCGATTATTAGGATAGAAATCAGAGTTCCAACAATTCCTCCGACGTTTACAGCAGAGGCTGGGAAAAGAGGGAAGCTGTATGTGAACTGGGTTTGAAAAGGTAATTCATGCAGACAGTAACACAATACATTCAGTGAGGAGTTTCTTAACAGACGTGTCTTCATGTGAACAGCCACAGGGTGAAAACTGGTCTGGGGGCATTCCAAAAACAACAACAAAAAAAGGGTTTTGTGCACTAGACAAGGCCTTTTCATGTTTTTCACTGAAACCCAGTTTAGTTCATCCTAATCCCGGTTGTGGAGATGAAGCCATCTGCCTGTCTGAACTTCAGCTGTGCTCAATCAGTTACGTTAGTTATACGGAACAAAACTGAATCTTAAGACATGCATTGGGAAACAACAGGCCAGTTCAGAATAACTTATCGAACCGTGTCATAAAACTTTCCCAACCAGCATCTAGAATCCAGCGACTGCATCTGACTGAGAATTCACAAATGCATATCAAAAATATTTGATGTCTCAGCTGGTCCTGGCCGGTTTAATTCACGTAACGTCATCACAATCTAAAGTAGCATAAAGTCATTACAGTCTTTTTCCAACCCGTTTATTACACTAATCAGGGCACAGACAGTCACCGCAGACACTGTCGGACATGGTCCGTCAATTCAGTTGAACTGTCTGGAACCACAGAACAATGCGGACACCCGCAAATTGTTTGTGGCTGCGTGTTTTATATTGTTTTATGGATTGTCTTATGCACACTAAGCAAAAGTACCTCACTGAGCTGCTCTTTGTTTATTTAAGTTAAGTGTCTGTGGACAGTGTTTACATCACTGATGTCTGAGAGCCATGTGGCACCGTGTATGACAGGATGACGGTTGACGCTGGGTAAGAATCTGAGCACTTCACGTGGCAGGGAAAGACTGGACATCCCTAAATGTAGCTCTATTCTTAAATAAAATCACTTCTATATGTCTAATACCTGTCAAACACTTTATACGTGCTTTGTGAGTTTTGTTTTACTTTCCTGTACTCTCACATACCCACAGCGTTTATATTTGTTGCTTACCTGTGTGGTTTTAAAATATTTAAATAGATTTGTTTGATCTACACCAAGCCTGGCCTACATATCTCTGACTATGAATATGAGATTCGACAATTTCTCATCTCCAGATCCATCATTCAGGGGGCCACTGATTCTGCATCGCCAGTTATAGAAACACATCACAGATGTTTTCTATTTGCATAGATAGGACACGAGTCTTCAGTTTAGGAGACTGACCAATCAGCAAGAGCGTCATGCTCCATTGGATTGTTGGTCTTTCAGTCTAAATGTGGCTTGTAAATCATGCTCTGGCTCTAAGCGTCGTTTCTGTGAGAGAGTCAGCTGTCACCTTGTCCCTCATTACACCAAATGACAACCACCAACCGATTCAAATCAAACGACATGACATGCCATAAAACTCAATGTTATAAAAACGAATCGTATTCGTGAAGAAGCTCCACTTACACCTGACGTTCAGAAAGACGTCCAGCTCTCGTACGCCAAGCGGGCTCTCGCTCCTGCACGAGTACATCCCCTCGTCTCCCTTGGTGACGTTCACGATGGTGAGTTTGAAAACGGGACCCATCTCAGATAAGATGTACTTTGAGCTGTTCATGATGTAGTCGTCTTTTAACACCCTCACCCATCTGGTTTTGGCTGGAGGAACAGAAGTGGACTCCGTACACGTGAGGGTGACGTTGCTGCCCTCAAGAGCTGCTGCCATTGGTTCTCCCTCAGGGTATGGAGCCTCTGAGAACAGAACAAAAAATATCTAGGCGTTCAGTATCTGGTAGTTGTGATACAGCGCACTTAAAACTATTACATTTTCAGTAATTATGTGATTTTTATTGTCCCGGTTTTGCCTGGTTTCCCAGGAAACACGTACTCTCATAAAATGATGTCATATTAGACTTCACTTTGTCGCGTCATTGGGCGTGTTTTATGACTGGCTGACATCTAGATGACTGGGTAATAGGATGCTACGCTACCAAACAGAGCGTAATATTATAACATGTTAAACAGAATCAAGTCATGTTGATGGTGTTGTCAGTAAAAATTAGACACTTTCCCCTAATGTTTCTGTTGATAAGAGATAAAAAAAAGCACAGACATCTGTTCAACATCTGGCCGGCTTTGACGCTTACTTAACGTGAAGTAGCACGACTTCTCCTCCCCGAGGTTTTGAGCGACATGTTTCCCTACGCAGGTCAGGTTTTGCCCGTCAGAAAGCAAAGAGCGGTTTAAAGTCAACTCCAGGGTCTCGCTCGTCCCAGACGACATAATCGTTGGTAATTTGGAAGCCGTGACCGTCTCGTTCTGCCAGGTTAACGTTGGCGCGGGATAACCCCCCTGCCAGCTGCAGCTGAACACAACCAGGGCAGATCCGTCACTTATGCTCCAGCTGCAATCTGGGTGTCTCTCAGGAGGATCTGAAGAAAGAAAAAGGTGGTTAAAAAGGAAGTGTGACCCAAAACAAGGTGTTTTAGAGGTGATAAAAATGACCTGGTAATGTGAGATTTGAAACCTAACCACAGCAGGAGGAAAAGAGTGGGTTTTTTAAAGCTTGTGTGTTTTCACTGCTTGAACGGTCTTGAGTGGAACACATAACCCCAGCATTGTTCCAGAGCTGTGTAAACTCTAAGACAGAATGACGACCTTTAAGCTGCTTCTTGTAAGTGTGTTTAGCTAAATACTTAAATGAATACATAACATTCCCTTCTTAAGAGTTACGGATAATTTTCTAAGCAGTTTCTACCTTTTTTTTTCATTTTGTCCAAGACATCCAAGAACATTAGAACTAAGAGTGCAGCAGGAAGACTTTTTGCAACAAAACAGAGAATTTCAATATTTGTATCGACAGGCAAAAAACACATATACATTGTGAGTCATCCATAATGTTCAGGCAGCATGCGTAAATGTATCACCATTACGTGGTATTACACTCCCACTGTGCGCACTGCAGACCTTATCATGCACAATCATGATCAAACATTACACTCCTCTTCACGTAAACAAGGACTGTCTTACAGTAGACCAGCAGCTCCCGGGTTGTGTACGACGTCCTCTTGGAGAGAAAATTCTGTGCTCTGCATGTGAAGTTTCCCTGAGAGCTTGGCTGAATGTTGGGAATCTCATAATGAAGCTGGGATCCTGTCCCAGATGCCAGTGTGTGGTTATTTGGTGTAGAATCCTCGAAGATCCATGACAGATTTTGTGAGGGATAAGACAAGCTTGAACAGTGGAGGGAAACGGTCGATCCCTTCCGAACAAACGCTTTTCCACTGGGAAGAGGAGACAGCGGCTGTATGTCTATAACTGCACTGGCTGGTCCGCCTGGAACATCAAACAAACATGTTTTGGCGTATATATAACATCATATGTTTGTACATTATTATTATTATTGTTGTTATTATTATTGGTTACGAAGAGGAAGAACGTTGTTTTCTTTTGTGATATACAAACTTGATTTGCACAGGATACAAAAAGAGTCATAACAACTTTATACAACCTTTACAAACCGGTCAGCTGAAAACTGAACTGACAGTAAAAACAGAACAAAGAAAGTGCAACAAGTGTCAAGAAAACATAAAGTAAATAATGAATAATTCACTACTAATCCCGAACAGCTCTCTTAACAGGCTTCAGTAGTCATATTCTACACTTTGTGTCACTCATACATAAGAAGTTGTATGTTTTGTCTAGTGTGTTGTAGTATCGGTAACACGTTTTAGGTGGGGGGGGGGGGGGGGGGGGGGGTAAATGCGCCTATTTGCGTACACAATCCAGAAGAACCAGTTTCTGGGAGGGTTCCTCTTCCTCAACGCGATCGGACTAGCGTGTGACACAACCAATTCGGTGATCTGTAACTTTCTCTCCTCCCTGTCACATTTCGATCTCAATACTGACCTACTAACCGTCCCTAACCCTAAATTAACTGCATTATACGCATGCGTGCGCCTTGGCCCAAACCACATTTTCCAACGAGCTGGATAGATGGTAGGGACACACAAATGAAAAAACAATATCTCACCATATGCTTATGAAAACTTACTGGCAATCTGTAAAAGAAAGCTGTTTTGATTTTGAACGGTGGCATCCTTTGATACGGTAACGCACTGATATTCTCCTTCATCAATAGTCATTAGTCCACTGATATTCAGACTCCCATTGTCCATGACAGTCAAATGACTTCCCGTGTTTGGCGGCTTGACCCCCGAGGAATGATTAAAACTCGCCGCCTCTACTCCATTCTTCCGCCAGTGTGTCACGGACGGAGTCACGTTGGCCGAACTCTCATAACATGGAAGCAAAATACCGCTTCCAACTTCTCCAACTTTCGTTTCGACCAATTCCAACTCTGCCACACCTTGCATGAGCAGAGAAGATAAAAATGAGAGTGGTATATGGTTTCGGTCTATGATAAAAGTAGCCTACATAACGTTTTAGGTTTCAGAACATCATACTATGTATTATTAGAACATTTATTTTAGGATCTAATTATTGGAATAAAGAGTATATTTTCATTACCTTACCTGAATGATAGTTTAGAAGACATTGCAAAATTATAACAGCAAGAATCCCTGCCATAACTGGAAGTCTGAATTGACCCGAGAGTGAAGCGCTTCCGAAGTAGCTTACACCTGACAACCTAGTGTGTTCACGCAGCGCGAAAGCATGTACGAAAAATGCTGATTACGGCATTAAAAGTATCATGGTGAACATGCGAGTAACACTTAATCAGAGTTAAAAACATATGAATAAGATTTATACACTATCCGACGGTTACCATGACTATCAACGTCTCGGGCACTGAGGGTTTCATCTCTGTGAAATGACAAAGTCAGATTTGCTCCCATACCTGTTTGAGAGCAGGTTTTCACCGGAAACCGATTTGTCAACCCGCCACACCCTTCACCTGCGCTTAAAGGTAAAGTTGTCGCCACCTGTCTTATGGCGCTTAGCAGTGAGTGTGCAGGCGTGCGATCTAACAAAAAAAAAAAGGTTTCGCACGAGTGACAACAAACAAAACCACTCGAATCTACAGGTGTCCAGCCATCAACGGACAGATTCTGCATCTAAAGATTACTGGCTCTGATTCTAGAACTGTTGCATTACTTTATGTCTTTTTTTAGGGCAGTTAGGTTTTAACACGTTCTGAATTAAAAAAAGAGTGAGCGTAAACATTTCTCCGGTTACATGCGGATTTTTCACACGTGGATTTTTTTTTTTGTTTTGTCAATGAAAACTACCCCCCCCCCCCCCCCCCCCAACACATATATTGTGCTTTAAACAATAGTAAATAGATTGTTTTTTTTCATCCCAGCCAATACAACTGTGACCTAAGTGAGAGCAGATATTATGAGCAAAACAGATATGCCAGTGGATATCATCCTATACCTATATCATAGGCTGTAGGCCTATACACCATTACTTCATTAGTAATAACCATATACAGCTCTATTACCTTAGCTGTTGCTACATGTAAAATTATAACCTCATTTGGTACTACACCAGTGTGGCTTCAGTGCAGAATATCGGTAGCACTATGACGTAAACCAGAATATCAAACGAGCATGGTGGCGCTATGATCCGTGACTATAGATGTTGTTATTAAGTCAGTACAAGCATTAGATACCCTGATTGCCTCAATAACAATACTGTTATTACATAATAAATATAAATGCAGAGGCTACATTGTTTGTCCACCCGTTATGTCTGTTGTAATAGATACTATTCTGGCATCGGTCGTATGTAAAACATGTATTATTACATCACCTGAAGCTACTATGTCAGTGGTTACTACAGGAATAATTGTTACTTTAATTAGTTTCCCTATTGGCGACTACAGATTTTTCACAATGCAGCCTAATGGTAGTTCTAGTTATCATTGTATCGGTGGGGGTTATAGAAAATATCACTACTTTGGTAGTGACTGTAGTCATTATTATTACAAGGGCGTGACGGCAAACACTACTATGGCTTCATTGCTTCTGTAAGGATTAAGACTAAGTAAGTGACCTTGACCAAGGCAAGGCTCCATTGTACTGCTCACTGCTCAGTGTTTCTGTGGCAAATAAAGTCAGTTTTGTTGATTAGACCGTTTCATGCATTAAAACTTCACAGTTACCAAATCATCCTGCGGGTTATCGTTTTGGTTCATAAAATATAACTAAATATATTGTCTTAAGGGTCAACATAAACACAGCCAAAACCAATAAAATAATAAATCAATCTATCTGTTTCGTCGCCCAGTAAGTTGTTGCTGTGGCCTTGGTTAATTTTGTCTTAAACGGTTTAGTCACGTTGAACGCAGCCTAAGTACTCTATAGGTATGACAGTAAATTGATGGGTATTCTGGCCAATCATAGGGCGGAGGTTGGTCAGGTGATGGACCCGATTTAATCAGCAAGCACTAGAGGGAGCACGCTACACGCTACATTCTTTGTCTATCTACTTTCCCCCCTGACAGCAAGTGCAGGGCCTGCAGCCGAAAGGTAGACGACACTGACCATGCCCGTGGATTTAAGCCAGTGGACTGGACCTCTTTCCCTGAACGAAGTGGAAGAGAAACCAGCAAAGCCTCTCGTTGTAAAATATGGCTCTCTTGAAATCGACGAGCTCGGAAAAGTGCTTACCCCAACCCAGGTTAGCTGCACAGTTCACACGAGACGGCATGTGCTGTGAGTCTGCCAGGGTCCCTAGTCCTGGCATGTGAGGCTGCAAGGCTTCGCGTGCATTTTTGTGCTGTGAGATATAAAAAGGTGATATGTGCCAAGTTAAATGCTGCTGCAGTGAAAAGATTTGAAATTTTGCACGAGAGCAGCGTATTCCATCTTTATAACATTGCGCGTGCAGTGCTTCACTGGCATAGTTTCAAAGAGCTAACGTAAGCGATATTGCGCCCGAAATGCACCAGAAAGTTCCGCGCTTCTGTCCTTGCTAACACGGGCTGGACTTGGGCCGGTTTCCGTTCGTAATATTTTGAGCAACGAATTGTTACCCCACGCATGTTACATTTTTCGAGTTTTATGATGCAAAAGTCCAACTTTTATTGTGTAAAGTGCGTTGTGAACCTCGCTATTGTTAGGATAGGGGGCGGCACCCGATGCCAGTACACTGTGCTTAATTTGGTGATACCCAAACCACTGCTTTAAAATGAGAGTGAGACGACATGAAGAAGTCGATAGGTTTAGATCACTTAAATTTGACACATCGACAAGAGCAACCTGATTAAGTTCCGAGAGTTAACCAGATTTCACGTGATTTAAAAGGCATTGTTTGCCCCAGTTATGCAGTGAAACAAACTAATGAAAACAAAACGCTGCGTCACAGTGTGCTGTAGGGGAGGCTTGATCTAACGTTAACGACGCTTCACGTTTTGTAGTTTTTGAACGTTATGGGGTCATAGTCGTTCTGGTGTGGGTGTGGGCAGCCTCTTCCACGGGGTATACAGGCCTGTAGTAGGCTGGGTCTTTGCCTTCGTCTCACTCAAACGCACTTGTTTCACTTACCATTACGGTTCTAATTTGCCTTTAAATAGCAAAGTAGGTGCTTTAATAAACTTGAATTGGAGGTGACCTAATTCCGTCAGAGTGGTATCGGAGTCATCTACCAACGGGGTCACCTACCCATGTCCTAATTCAGAATAACGGCGACAAACTCTGCTCGTTTTAAATCATGCATGAATACGAGCGATACTCAGTGCTATACTGACTCCTTCACAGGTGCAGCACCGGCCCACGTCAGTTGAATGGGAGGCCTGCGACCCCAGCAAGCTCTATACGTTGGCTTTGACTGATCCGGACGCGCCGAGCAGGAAGGATCCAAAATTCCGGTACGTCTCGGCATCTGTTAATTGCCGTAAATCATCACAAATTACGCGCGGCTCTATCCGTTGATGTCAACCCATAAAAAGCAAATACAGGGTGGACTGAGCTGTTAGGCTATGTGTTGTAAATGTTGTTAATACAAAATGGATATCGATGTACCAAATGCATTCTGTCTCCATCCGTCGTGCAATGTGGTTTTGTACATTTTTCTGCTGCAGGGAATGGCATCATTTCTTGGTCGTTAACATGAAAGGAAATGACATTTCAAGTGGGTGTGTTATGTCTGACTACGTCGGCTCTGGCCCTCCAAAAGGAACAGGTAAATAAAGGCGCACATAATAGACTGTTTACGTATCGTGATGCCCTTTAATAGCTATCCTTATGAGGTGCTTGACTGTAAACACACTGAAGCTGCTCAACAGTATAAGATTTGCCTGAGCAGAGAGAAATTTGGAGAGGATAAAACTGGATCAGTGGTCCTGTAATGAAGTCCTTTCGGAAAAGAGCAGACTGACAGTGTAGCTTGTTTTCGGCAGTGTATTGTACAATGTAGCAGTCTATTTCTACGCATAATTCATAAATCTAATTGATTGATTGAGCGTCTAAACGTTCTACGTTAATTACAAACAGCTGAACCACTCTGTTTAAGATTGGACAAGGAATCTGAGGGCTTATGAACACTGAGTTGAGTTCTGCACCTTGGACAATCACAAGACGAACGGCTGACTGTCCAGACGTCTCGTTAATGTACCCAGCAAGAGCAAATCTTAACCAGTTTTCCGCGCGCTTCTCTCTCTCTCTCCCCTAGGTCTCCATCGCTACGTGTGGCTTGTGTACGAGCAACCAGGCGACGTCAAATGCTCTGAGCCGGTTCTCACAAACCGCTCGGGCGACAACCGCGGCAAATTCAAGATCCAAGAGTTTCGCAACAAGTACAGCCTGGGAGCGCCCGTGGCAGGAACGTGCTACCAAGCAGAGTGGGACGACTATGTCCCAAAACTTTACGAACAATTGGCTGGAAAGTAAGAAAAAAAAAAGAACTCTTAAGTGGCACTTATGGAACAAAACCAAGTAATTATTTTCCTGACATTTGGCTAACCTTTCGTTCTTAAACCTTAGCAGGTAACTTTCAGTATTAACATGTAGCGTTACTTTACTGCTCCCTGTTTTGTGTTTGTACCCGTGAACAGGCACAGGCTTTGTCATTACCGAGTGACGTTCAGTTAACTAACTGAACTTATTGAACAAGCAATATAGGAAAATGGTGAACTTCATATGACAAATACATTCATTCTTGGAAAACACAAACACTTTTGTGGTGAGCACTTTATTTACAAATATAATTAAAAGCTTTTACAGATTCCATGCTTTCTTCAAGAACCTGAAAAAAAAAAATTTAAAGTGCATGCAATATTAAAGCATCTTACTCGATTTTTTTTTTCCTTTTTTGTTTTGTTTTTTTGTTGTCATAAGAAAATACACAGCTGTAGGAGTTGGTTATAGCAAGATGACTTTAAACATAGATCCAAATGACATTTCAGTTTGAATTTACTGTATGACTGACTGGGAGAGAGGGCGGAGACCAAGAAAAAAAAAAAGAATCAGATCGTTTAAAAAAAAGAAGTTGAAGACCAGTTAAAATACCATAGGAAAATAAGTAAAAGCTCTTTCCCCAGCTCAAGCCCTTTGTGGTACCTGGGAGTGTAGATTCACATATGGTTTACTTCACATAGTCTGCCAGAACCGAGACTGAATCTAAGAATACAGTGGAGAGCAATGACACCCATTTAAAAAACAAAAAAACAAACCCCACAATAAAGATTTTCCAAAGAAGTCACAGATGCAACTATCAATATGTACATTACGTAATTTTCGACTTTATTCAAAACGTGTGTCTCGATATTCATTTAAAAAATTGTTTCCTGACAAATGAATACCAAATAGAGAGAGGAGAGAGAGTGAGAAAGAAAAAAAAAAGACAATTCAGCAGCGCTTGTTTGGGGGAGAAAAAAAAAGCTGCAAGATGCTGGCTGAAATTCATTTTGTTGATTTGATTTTTTTTTTTGTTTGTTTGTTTCTTGCCCAAATCTCACACCGTTTCGACCTTAAAAAACGATCCGTTTTATATATATGTATATAAAAAAACGTGTAGGCGTGATAACGCAGCAACACAAACAGCCCTAGTTGTATTGCTTTCTTCTCTTTTCTCTTTTTTTTTTTCTTTTTTTTTTCCTCGTTGGTTTTCCAGTCGCACTAATACGTGTTATCGTCGCACGAAATAGAACACTGACAAACACTGTGACGTTTTTCAATCCCCCTCCCCCCCCCCCCCCCCCGATATACTTAGAGAGATATATATATATTTATAAAAAGTCAACAAAGGGAGTCATCCAGCATCGTTTCCCGTGACGTGACGAAGGAGCGCCCTGAAGGAACAAGACAGTACAGGCACTAGTCCAGAGTGGTGTCAGTAGCAAAACAAATTTTGTCTTTTTTTTTTTTTCCTCTCTGTTTGTTTTTCGCTTAAAAAGTGGAGGACCAGGGGAAGAGGCAGTTCCTGGGGGGAGGGATCTTATCTGTAGTCATCCTTAGGGTAGTCCACAGCTCCCAGGTTCCCGAAGCCCAGGCGTAAACTTTCCATATCAAACACGTCGATCTCTCTCTCTTGCCTGTCCAGGAGGTGCTTTATCCGCTCCGTCCGCTCCTTGTGAAGGGAGGCCAGCTCCTCTTCGATCTGGAAAAACGAACAAACAAAATCACGTAACTGCACATTAGCAATGAGCCTGTTAAACCCTGTTCTGTAAAGTTCGGGCGCTGATCTTTCGACAGTGATGATGGTTGCCACGGTTACTGCCTCGACACTGATATTCTTCATCTTGTTGTTCTGTCTCAAACTGTCACTACATTCATAGTGTGTTAAGTCGGAGAAAAATGTTTTCCAGTGATTAAATCATACATCTCACGACTATGATGTCTGTCTTTGTGAGGAGCAGATGGAATTAAAGGGGAGGAAAAAAAAAGATGCTGAATCGAGGATTTCTAAAGTTTTGCTGAGTCAGCGTCACAAGCTTGAGTTGGCACTTGGGTTTCACAACAGTAATACCAGACAAAACACAGAACAATACAGGGTTAGATTAGCGTGGATTTGGGTTGGGCACTTTTTGCCGACGCAAACGATTTTAAGTCGAGTCTTAGGGTTTCCGTTTGTCTTTTTTTTTGGCTACACTCAGAAACTCAGTGTTTCTCCGTGCCCCAAGAAAAATACATTAAGGATGTAGAAACTCTGTTCAGTCTAAGTTACACTGGATTTCATATTGACCACAGGGGCTTCTTGTCCAAAGTGTACACAATTATGTTCCCCAGTTAAAAAAGCAGTAACTATGAGGTACAGGCCAATAGTAGCAGGGCTTGGGAACCTCTAGGGCTGGATGTCGGAGAAACCTTTGTCGAAACCTTTTTGAAATTATGACTGACATCACAAAAAAAGAACTGTTCAAAATATTTCCCACTCATTGCAATTTTCCTTTTCACTTGCATGTAATTATGATTGGTTATTAAAGAAAATGCGCCACAAAGTACAATCGTAACAACCAGTCCTGCAGGGATTGAAAAGTGTAGCTGTAATCTCCACATTCAGCCACCAGGTGGCAGCATAAGCCTCTTATAAAACAGCGTCTCAAAAGAACAACAGTCCCTCTACAACCCCCCCCCCTAACAGAAACGCATTGCAAATGCGTGGCCATTGTGCATCTGCAAATATCCGAACCTGCGCGCTACCCCTTCCATGAACCCTTACCAGTTCCTTTCGCTGTACGTAACGGGGTGAACGAGACAAGTCTCTTGGTCTGTACCTTTTGTTCCAGATGGGCCCTGCGCAATGACACTTTCTGTTCCAGCTTCTGTTGCTCACGCTCGTGCTGGGCCTCGGTTTGCATCTTGATCTTGCTCTGATAGGCGTTGAGCAGCTCCATCTCCTGCTGCAGCTGCTGCCTCAAAGCCTGACACTCAGCTTCCTGGGCCTCGTCCAGTCGCAGCTGGCCCACAGAAAGCAAAGAAAGAAAGAGAGAAAGAAAAAAAAAAAGAGGGACAGAGAGAGAGAGAGGAGGGGTTAGAGATACTGGGTCCTACTCACAGTGGACAAGAGACTTTGGTCAAATTATCTATCTAGGTCAATCCTGACCATTCGGGATAGACTGCATCACATTCCCACAAAGTGTATCTCACGGTGAACCAGGAAACGGACAACCAGACTCGGCTGAGATCATGGCGCTGTTCAACACTAATGTGCCTTGCAGATATTTACTTGTTTGTTTTTGTCATCCTAAAACCACCCAGTTATTTGGGTACGAACACAAAACGTAAGGGTTAGAGGGAAAACTGTCAGAAACCCCATTCTGATGAAAAATCAACAACACTGTCCTCTACAGGACAAGGCATCCACTGATTTCTCATCTGGATGATGAAATCTGCCTTTATCAGCAGTAATCTTAAAACACAAGTCTGAACTAGGCTGATGTACTCCCCATGCAGTAGCAGGAGAAATATTAAAAAAAGAAAAAAAGTCTTTGCTTGTTTATCACCAAAAGTTGCAGACGTGACCGAGTGTCACAGCAGACAGGACCTATAGGAATGGGTCGAGTTCCACTCACTGCCTGTGAGGCCATCATCTCATTGATGCTCTGTTCGTACTGTTCCGCAAGGATGGCCAGTTTTCTCGTCTGCTCGTCCTTCAGGGCCTTCAGCACGGTCTTGTGTTCACTCTTGGGCGTCACCTCCATCTGGTGATGTCTCAGGGCCTTGTACTGTTTGGTCTGAACCTTGCATGTATCCTGGAACTGTTTCTTTATCTGCAGCTCCATGGCCTGAGGACATGGACAAAACCACCATCACCATCATCATCATCATCATCATCATCAGTTAACATCAGCTGGTCAAAACATGTCAATCAGCCAATAGAGATATCCAAGGACATCCCCCACCCTTCACATGTTAAAAAAAAAAAGGCCAAGGGTTTTGTTCAGCTGTAGCAATCCTGCTCCACAAAGGTTTCTCTTCATCTCTGAAGCAATGAAGACAACTCTACGTAAAGGACCGACTTCAGTCCAGTTGTAACTGGAGGATCTTAGACTTGACTCGAAGCATCACATTAAGTCTCAGCAAGGTCATTAAACCCTTTGTGGATTTACCCAACAAAGGAGGATTTTGTATAAAATTCTGGAAGTCCTACCTTCAGGTTCTTAGGCTGTTGCCGGAGCTCCAGAACGTGCTTCCTATGAAGTTCTCGTTCTCTTCTGTTGTTGTACTCGATCTGGTTCTCCAGTTCCGTCTGGTGCTGCAGGCGGATCAGGTCCATACGGAGCTTCTGGAGAGTCTTCAGCTGTCGCTGCTCCAGCTCTTGAGTCGACTCGTCATGTCTGATCAGCATGGCGTGCTCCATCTCCTTCTGTGTCTTCTTCTTGTTGAGCTCCTACAGAACACACACACACACACGATAAGCATATTCTTTTCTACTAGGTTCACCTCTCAAAGACATGTTCTGCTAGGATTAGTACTCCTGTCAGTGACCTCAACCAAGGCACTGGCAAAAAGACCTGGAGTTGGTCCCCGGGCGCTGGCGGCTGCCCTTTGCTCCCAGCTCATAGTGTGTGTTTACTGCTCTAATGTGTGTGCGCTCACTGGTGTTAGGATGGGTTAAATGCAGAGACTGCATTTCACTGCTCAGTGTGTGTGTGTGACAAATAAAGTTCCTCTTCCTCTACTTCTTCTCCTTAAAAAAAATAGCATGAAACTCATAGATTGTGTTGGCCGCTGTACAAGCTGGTACAGCAGACGATACATCAAACCACGTAGGAGGGACACAACCACAAAGTCGCTAACATCATATAAACTGTTTTTGTTTTTGTCAGTGAGGTCTTAGAAAGGACATAATGGATCCACTAAACAAATGCAGTGAGAAAAGCTGCCTAAGTGCCACTCATTTTGGTGGCCTGCCCATGTATGGATATCAGACTGGCTAATACTTCCGAAGTCTCCGCCACCCACCTCCCAGATCTGCTGAATAGATTTTCGGGATTACTACATTGCTGCATTACTTATTGCCTAATCAGCTTATCTGACATGGGCAACCCTGAGAGAGAGAGTTCACCTCTCTGCTCTCATTTTAGTCCACAATAGGTCTCCCACACCTTTCTCACAACATAATAAAAATCAGTTAACTGTACCTTTCACTGCATTCATTCCAAATGATGTATCAATTTTACAGTATCTGGTAAATCAGTCGTTAGAGGAGGCAAGTACATGAGCTGCAAATTGTCAGATTAGAAAAGACAGTTTGGTGCCGGGATGATGTGTGTATATATAAATATCTGTATATTAATTTAGCTTTTGGACTGCTAGATGCACTTTCAGAGTCACGCTCAGGTTTTTGTAAACAGTGAGCAAAATTAAACACGTGGTCCTTTCTTTGGACACCTCAGGCTACATTTCATGTGATGTTTTGAGGTATAGTTGATAATCTTGCCTCGCGTAACTGCTCCTGTTCCAGCTCCTGTCTCTTGGTCATGATCTTGCGTTTGAATGCTCGGCAGTTCCTGTCGTAGAAGACTCTCTGTTGGCTGAGGAGCTGCGCCTCCTCCTCGGCTTGAGAGTGCTGAATGTTCTCCTTGTGTTTGGACAGGCGCTCCTGCTTCTCCTTTTTGGGTGTGCTGTGGTCTTCATTCATCTCCTACACACACACACACAAAAAAAAATAAAAATCCAGGCCCCAAAGGCAGGCGTGAGTTTTGGATTCTTCTACCATCACCAAATGTGTTTGGTTTCATTCATTCAGTTTTGGGGTTGGGGATAAAGCTGACACAGTACTGAGGATCCCCACTGGCTGGTGTGTATACTCTTTTAAACTCTTGGTTTCAACCTGCTGTCAGACAATAGAAAAAGTGACTTTTCAGAACGTTACAGCAATGGGATCACTTCCACATTTGGATTTGGTACAGGACTGTCTTTATAGAGCATCTGTGGTAGTTGCAATAATAAAGTTCTTATGTTCGGCTCAGAGTGAGCAACATCTTAATAGAAACACAGTTGCTGTGACCTTTTTAACCAGTGTAGTGGGGAGGGGTGAGGGGGGGGGGGGGGGAGCAGAAAGCAGATTGAGAGTTTACTAGCCTCTTTAATCTTTTCCTTGCAGAGTTTGTACTGTTTTTTCTGGTTATCTAAGAAAGTGGTTAGCTCCTTCTTCTGCTGAGCGACGATCTGCTGCTGAAACTTCTTTTCATCTGTTGCAGCTGTCTTCATCTGTTAAAAAAAAAAAAAAAAAAGTAAAAATAATAGAAGTACACAAGATGTTGATCAACCTAAACAGATTTTCTAAATCTCTTTTGAGAGGTTTGAATTTTTGTTGCTGGTGGTGGGTTTTTTGTTTTTGTTCTGTGGAACTGTACTGAAGGTTTATGTGAATTCTCAACAGATCTGAACCTCTGTGACCCCACACAGCTGTGGTTTTTAATAAGCAACTTCTTATTGCTGTGTCCACTTTTTGTTCAATTTTAGATGTACTGAGCGCCAAATATATAACTGTAGTGCTATCTGAGCAATTCTTGGTTGGGTGCCCTTCCATTGCCATTGAGCAAGAAACAACCATGCTATTTAGACCGGTCCATAAAAAGACTTCATAATTTCACAAAAGTTACGATTTTCCAAATACATCCATAACCTCTCGTCTATATCCAAAGCCTCGGCCACTCCACCCATGCTAAGAACCATTGTCTCTGGAACACTCCATACACCACCACCACCACCACCACCACCAAGAGAGAGATAAGCTGGTGACAGTTAAGGTTTATACTGTGTAAACAACACAGAATCTGTCTCAACCATCAGTCTCTTCCAGCACCGGCTAGCAGTGGGTGAGTAATAATGATGGAAGCCTTTTAGCAGTGCAATGGATCCCAAGAACTGACTGTGTGCTATTCCAGTCACATTCAACCCAAAGAAACTTCACTGACCCAACACATACAGTCCCTAAATATTACCAGCTGAAAATGGTTGACTGGTTACAATGAAATGATTAGCATTACCATTAACCTTCATTTTTTTCCGTAAGTTTATTTAGAAGAGATAATACCTTCTGAAAAACATAGGGCCAACAGAAACCGGGCCCCATTACTGAAATAAGTGCATGTCTACGGTGCAGTTGGTGATACTGTGGTTCTGAAGTCAAAGTTAACACGTCGTGTGACGTGAGCACTCTCCTCACCTCTTTGTCTGTGTAGATGGCGTGTTTCTTGGCCAGTTTCTCCAGTTCGATGTAGGCATTGTTGGCCTGGGTCTCCACCTCTTTCTGAAGCTTCAACCGATGTTCGTCCATCTCGGCTTTCAGCTTGTTCTCCAGGGCGATGAGTTGTTTCTGATGCTGACGTCTCATTCGTTTATAACCGGACATCTGCTCCCGAAGCTCATTTTCCTGCTCATGTTCGTGGATCTGCCGCGTGACCTGGGCACGAGAGAAAAGGTGAAAAGGTCAAAAGGGAAGGAGAGCCAAAAGAGGAGGAAAGGAGAAGAGGAACAGATGAGTGAGCAGAGGGAAGGTGTAGAAACACCAGAGGTATCTACAAGCAGGGGTTGAGAATGGATGGTGTGAAGAACTGCAATGAGGAAGTTCTGAATATCCCCTAATACACATTTAAAACAAACATCCAAAGAAAAGATCAAATCAGAAAAAAAAACAACACCACTGATTCTGCTGGTGGACCTGCCACATCTGGGTGGAAAGCAACAGGCAAGAGAGAGGAAAAGCAGGATTAGAAAGAATCTGATCCTGGAAAATGTCTCCTTTGAAATCTTGGAATTATTGACTCTGTAGAACCATAATAGGACAGGATAAAACTCAGTCCCTTCAAGCCAAATTAACTATGTCATCATCAAGAAAGGGACAAGTTCTGGGAAGATGCACCGACAACCAATTTACAAGACGGAGCAGCGACAGAGAACACTGCTGAGCATCTTCGAAAGCAACAGAGCTGACGCGACTAAGTCGACATTGTATAAAAAAAAAAAAAAAAAAAAAAGTTAAGAAAAAACCCCAAAACCAAACCAACCTGGAAAAGCGGATTCTCGGGGTCAATGTAATCGCTCAGCTTAACGTACGTCCCACCTGTGTTCCGAAAGCCAAGCATGTTGGCGAACTGAAACAGACGCGAGACCATGGAGAAGACCGTCCAACTACATCCCCGCATCGAAGAGACTGTGGGAGATCTGGGCGGCTTGGCCGAGGGGGGGACGTATGAATGAAACCTTAGAGGCCATGCCCAGTGCAAAGGCGCATTGGGCTAAGCACTGTTTAGTAGGCAGGTCACATGAGCTTTCGTTCGTGTGGGAGAGATTTCCTAATCAGTCGCTATCAATACCCCTTCTGTGGTGGTACCAATCCAACTGCCTTCTGCCCAAACGCCACATTAGGCCCACAAACGCCGGGGCATGTGACGGGATTCACACAAATCTTAAGCAAGAAGAAAAGGAAAGCGCTGGGGCCACATTTCAGGTCAAAGGCATTTGATAAATAAACGATATTAAACCAACAAAACAAACAAACAAATAAGTAAATAAATGGCCACATCTAATGTCTACGGCAGCTGAAAACAAAGGCTGATTCAGTATTCATGACACTGATTGGCCACTGCATCAACTATTGAAATGCAGAGATAAATAAAGAAGTAGAAACAATGACAGAAGGTTCATTATTATGTGAAACAGATGGATTCTGAACTGTACATTCCACCTAAGAGACTGCACAGTCAAAACTTACGTGAAGTTTTAAACTCACGCAATACTAGATACTATGGGGAATATTTAAAGACAACAAACTTAGCTCCACTGACTGCATGTATTCCACTGTTAATGTGAAACAAATGAAAACAAACAAACAAACAAAACAAAACAGCAACCTCCAGAAAAAGAAAGTGTATGAATTTTTTAAAAACCTTGAGACTGAATGCAGGTTGGGGATACATTTTTGGTGTTGAAGTTGAAAATTTTCATAAACACACATTGCGAGAAGAGGAAAACAAAAAAAAAAAAAGATCTATCTGCCACCGCGGGGGCCGGGTAGGCTCGTGCAGTCTTCATAATTCATTACAAATGTTTGTTAGCACGCGAGCAGAACACAACTGCCTTTAGCTGAAGTGTAGAAGATCTCCCTGGAATTCTCTCTCTCTGGCTTATACTTAACATTCATCAAGGCACATTACCATCGTTAGTCTGCAAATCTCAACTCTACTGACCTGCTCTGAGTCCTTACCATTCCTGTTAAGATAGAAAAAAAAAAAAAACACATTTCCTTATTCATCGAACACTTCCCTCTGACAATAGCTGAGAGACAGCTGAGGCAACTCGTGAAGGACACAAAGAAAAAAAAAAAATAGTTTAGTTTGAACAAAACCAACAGTGAAGCCAGATTTGTAAAGCACTCTAGAACCAATACTAATCACTTAGTAGAGAATAACATGGATTAAATGTGTGAGCCTGGTTGTTGTTCAAAAAGTGACCACAACAAAGAGCCATGGGAGGGGAAAAAAAAAGGTTCTTTTGTGTTTGTGAAAGGTGGACGTCGGACTGGTCAGACAGACAGCAGTTTGTCTGTCTGCCTCTAGAGGGCGCTCACATACAAGCCAAAGCTTTGGCAAAAGGGATGATGTCACCGCTTAGACCGCTGTTACAAATATCGACTACAACAGCTCTGACTGACCACCTAGACAAACATTACCGTCATAATTAATAAATTAATTAACAGTGTGCCTGTGTGTGTGTGTGTGTGTGTGTGTATGTGTGGGTTTTTCTGTTTTTAAAATTTGAAAACCACACCACACCTGAGGAGGAATCTCACTGGTAACATAGACATCTCCATGACAACCTTAACATCATGAGAAATGTGAGTCCATGTCACACAGTGACGTCTTGTTGTGTCCAAAGGTGGATCTAAGGGCAACGCTGGAAATGGACGACAACCCACAACTAGCGACGGAAGACAAAGGCAGTTAGCCGTGTATTGACAGGAACGTGTTGCCTTGACAACAGACAGAGGGGTGGTCGCAAAAGTGGGCTCTGTTTTTTCACCCCTTCATAAAAAAAAAAAAGAAAAAGAAAAAAAAGAGGGATAAACAGAAGGAAGGACGTTGAGAAGGGGGGGGGGGGGTCAGAGGACACGAGTGATGAAGAAGAAGAAGATGAAGAAAGGACATGTAGGAAAAGAGGGGTGGATGAGGAGATCGCTTTTTTTTTGTTTCTTTGGTTTTTTGTTCGGTTTTTGACCTCACCAGAGACGCGGATTTGATGGTGGCGAAACGTTCTCGGTTGATGAAGTTGTGCGCGCGGCTCTTGTTCATGGAGGCCGGCTGCGGCTCAAATCTGTGTTCACGAGGTCCACCGTCCTCCCGAATGTACTGCTGATCCTGAGGAAACACACACACACAAACACACACCAGTAAGCCGACTGGAATTCTTTAGTCACCACAAGACTTCCATCAACACAGTCACTCAATTAAACTTTTATCTAATTATTTGTTTTTAACAATGTATCCAATTTTACCGGTCATAAAGTGAAGGCTAATATTCTCTGTATGTGTGAGTCTATTAGAGGAGAGAGAGAGTGAGAGAGAGCAGATGAAGATGAGAGTGGGGGTGTTGAAGAGGTGTGTTATAGTGGAGTTGTGTTTGGACAACACTCAAGGACAAAGACCAGAACACCAAGTAATGTTCATTAAAACAACCCTAAACGTCAACCCTCAACAAGCGTTTCACATTGTTCACAAGGGTTTCAAATCCTTCACAGCATCCACACAGACCTTAAAGACATATCACTTTCTCTCTACTGGACAAACGTGACGATGAAATCTTTGCCTTTAAGAAAGAACCGTTAAGCCATTAAGCGACTCCCAGACACATCCTTATGAACGAACTCTGGTTCTATTCCTGTCGCTCTCCCCAAAGACGCTTTGCTCCCTCAGTTCAAAGTCACAGCTCCCACGAGAAATACGACAAAGACAGCTGTTTCTCTGCATATGAATCCCGTGAACGCGTCACGTTACCCCCCCCTCCTGACAACCTCACTGGCAAAATATCCTCAAATCAAATGTTCCTTCACTCTAAAGGAGAGTTTATGTGGCTGCTTTGAAGGTAATAAAGAAAAAAAAAACCTGTGCCATTGTACAGACTAACAGACTATTCCTTCAGCAGACACAGGCTTCAAGATGCTGTATTGAATTAGTGCACACACACACCTCAGTCAAAATCGGAGAAACTAGTGTTTTTATTAGTGATCATTTGACTGACTGACTCAGCCCCCTCCCAATACTTTTATATTGCCTTCTCTGTTTAGTTCTTGAAATTTTAAGAGCACCGAGTGTGTTGAAGTAATACCAAACACACATCACACAAGCACCAGGGATGTCCTCATCAAAACTGCCATTAGTACAGTTAATTAAAAAAAAAAAAAACACGGCCCCAGTGAACGGGCAGTGAAGGCCACTGGGAACAGACAAAGTGAAATACTTTACGTAAATATTTGTCATGTCTGCCCTAGGGCCTAAATGTTCTTTTCAGAGCAAATACACTTAAAAAAAAACACGTCTTATACTTTGCGTGTTCATTCAGGTCTTGAAAACTGGTTTGTTTGCTTTAGCGTCGGACCTATGGGTCGCGTGTGGCGCGTAAGCTAGCAGCCTTCGGTTACAGATCAGGTGGATGTTAACAGTTTGAATCAGCTTCGTTGGCTTTAGCTTGTTTTCTCAGACGTTCAGTTTAATGCGTGAATGACTCAAGTCGTGAACGTCCATCATTTCATCAATGTCACTGTAGACATCAACTTTAAATGATGACGGCAGGCATGTCCGACAGTTTTAACCGCCTTTATAGGCTAAAAATCAGATCCGTGTTGACAAAGACGCCAGCAATTCATCTCGTTACTTATAGTCTGACGTGACTGCCACGACTCTTTGTGGTCAACTGAAGCTCATGACGAACTTCCTGGAAAGTTTGTCCTGGTGCTATGACATTAAGTTCCACAAATCTCTCAACTGGCCACTTTTTACTTTCCAGAAGTGAGATTCTATGGATTTGAGATGGGACTGTAATCCGTTCTGAAAGACCTTCTATGTGAACGAGTGAGGTCTACACAGCTTTTTGCTGCTGTGTGTAGATTGTAGCGCTGTATTTTTGTTAATGTGAGGGTCAGATCAAGCTCTTGTTCTTTTTTTTTTCCAAATATATTTTTGCATCACAGACTCCATAATAATTGACCCATATCTTTCAACTGTAGAGTGATTTTTTTCCCCCCCATTCTGATTTTAATTTCCTCATCCATGGAGTATCTTCTTTCATAACATCAGGTTTGTAAACCCTACCATTCAGGAATGCATATGGTTGGCATTATGGTGTTGAACGGTGACTCACTGATGGGTGTGTGTACGTGCATACACAACAGAGAAAACCCGTTTGGCCAGAGGTCACTGTTCAGGTTTGACCTTGTGGACAGGGTGCACAGAGGGACATCTGACCTTTTTGGGGTGTGCGGACGACTCGAGGGTGCTGTCGTAGTCGTGCATCATGGTCATGTCTGCGCAGGCGTCATCTCCGACCTCCTGCAGGCTGTTGACGCTGCTGCTTTGGCTGCCTGTGCTGACTGATGTGCTGGGCACAGAGTGATTACTGCCCAAACTGTTCATCTTACAGCTCGCCTGCTCTCCGTCCTGCCGAAGGAACAGGCAACACACACACACGCGCGCACACACACGCGCGCACACGCACGCACACACACGCACGCACACACACGCACACACACGCACACACACGCACACACACACAGACAGACGTGCAAACACACACACGTACAAACACGCATGCAAAAAAACACGCACACACACGCACATACACAGACAGACGTACAAACACGCACGCGCAAACACACACACACACACACACGTACAAACACGCATGCACAAACACGCACACACACAGACAGACGTGCAAACACGCACGCGCAAACACACACATGTAGATACGCACACATACACATGTACATGCACCCCAACACAGACGCACACACACGCAAATACACAGACACACACAGAAAGACATCACAGAGTCAAAAAAAAGTAAATGAGGCAGTCTTGAATTTGTACGTTTCTGAGTCGATATTTAACGACGTTTTTGGATTGTTTGAACTTTCTCCTATGATCTAAAGGGGCTGAGAGGGGGGAAGGAAAAAAAAAAAAGAAGAATGTTCAGTCCTAAACATCTCAGGGTTGTTGCCAAATACGTTGGCCAACCACATTTTTCACAGTTCTTCCATTTGGATGTTTTGTTCTGGCCCTCCCGCGCTACTCCTCCTCTGAGATGACTCACACACACGCGCTGGGCACAGTCACACACTCTTAACCATCCACCGTAGACCTCATACTTCCCTAATTACTCAACACCCATCAGACCATCCACTGTAGACCAAATACTCCCCTAATTACTCAACACCCATCAGGCCCTGCCTGTCCGCTGCAGTGCTGGGGGAAAGAACCATTCACCTTTAAATCCGTGTTAAATCGACACGGTCGTCTGTGGGCGTGTTTGTTCTTTGAGCTTGTATGAAATCGATGAGAGAGTCCGGGAGAGTTCAGTGAACTTGTAATGAACGAATTACAGGTAAAAACAAAACAGAAAAAAGGTTTGTTTTGCTAAAGCGCATGATGATGATGATGATAACTTAGGGAAATGATTATACTGAACGTAATTCACAGTGTGAGCGGGGACCAATACCATTATCATCTCTCAGTGCTTCCCATGAAACGCAATATGTCACCTCCTGAAGGCATGTCCCGGTTGTTGGGGCGAGATATTCAGGTTGTCCATTGGCATGCCTGGAGGGACAGTCAAACCCACCAATCAGGTGGCTTGACCCGGCGTTCACCCCACCGTGAAATTAAAGAGCAATACGACGTGAGGTGTGCTGCTCACACGCGATCACGTGTGACGACACGGCTCAGTGGTGGCGAGAGACTCACCTAAGGTGATTCTTAACCTGTAATAGCCCTGTCCGTGTAAAATACCATCTTTATTTTATTTATTTACTTATTGCTGAGAGGTCATTTTCTGCTTCCTACGGGAAGATAGTGGAACTATATTATATTAGGTCGCTGTTTGAAATGGCTCACCTACCCACACAAATATTGATATAGCCCAATGAGAAATTTGACTGATGTAAGTATCCACCTACTGCTGTATGGCTGAGCACCTTTTAAGATTCGGCGGAACTCTATTGGTGGGCTGCTTACCTCCTCCTCTTCTTGGGACTCTCCCATTGGTCCATTGTGCTTCTCCTGGTAGAGGATCTTCTTCATCTTGCGGTACTGCAGGTTGTCCAGCTCTCGCACGGCATCCTTGGTCCGCTGGATGAGGTCAATGAGAACCCGGGGTGGACGCTCCCGCCGGACAAAATCATGCTGGAGAGAGAGAACACAGAGAGAGAGAGAGAGAGAGGGAGAATGGAAGAAGGAAAGAATTATGTCACCCTGGTACTCAGAAGAGAAAGAAAAATGAACATGAAAAGTACAGAAAGAAGGGTTTGTGTTTTAAAAGAGTTCAGTTCGGTAAACTCTGTTCAGCCACTGACGGAATGACTGACATGAGCCTTTCCTTTGATATACATATACTGAACTACTGAAATTAGCCTTTCTTTTGATAAAGATATACTGAACTACTGAAATTAGCCTTTCCTTTAAAGATATAATGAACTATTAAAATTAGCCTTTCATATCACATTGATATACTGAACAACTGAAATCAGCCTTTCCTTTGATATGGATATACTGAACTACTGAACTTCCCCTGTGTAGACTGACAGAGACATGACCCAAATCCTTGTTGTGAAAAGGAAATGAGACGTGATGGGGAACAGGCTCTTCTGGTGGGACTTGAGCGGAGGTCATTTATTTAAGTTACACCTGTCACTTCTTCTCTCTCCCCAGTCTACCGTTTTAGTTCCTGCTTTTTTAGTATCTCTGCTGTTCAAACCACTAGATTTAAAAATATATTTACATGTATCATCTAAACTCTTAGTCCAAGCCTTCATAAATTCATCTAAAAAACAAAACAAACAAACAAACAAAAAAAAACAGTGATGAATTTATATTCTGGTCAGGAAACAAGAATCTCATTGAGTCCACAGAGACACCACACACACACACACACCACACACACACACACACACACACACACACGGATTGCTCGCAGAACGTTTGAAATTACGTCACTTTGCATCACCATCCTCCACTAGGGGGCGCTTTGGTTTAATTTCCAGCGCAGTCACACACATGACGGGCGAGCGTTTAACAAGGCTGAGTAACAGGAATCAGGCCGCATGCTTATTCACTGGGAGACAGATTCATGAACGCGTCCTGTCACAGACAGACATGGGGGGGGTTCTGGTGTCTCTTTTCTGGACCGGCGCACGTTCGTTAATCACACCCCTACGTTTGACACACAGATAACCCAGATACGGCCGTTTCAAAAGGACAGCTGAGATAGCCCAGAGCTGAAAGAAAACTAATCTGAGGGATTATCCACCTTAAAGGGACCAAATTACACAATCCAGAGGCGGACGGACGGCCAACTGTTACAGTAAGAGCGTGGGCCTGATGTCTCCTGACATCACTTCCACCTCATCCACTCCTCTATGAGACCTTTCATCCTCACACAGGGCCGAAGCGTGATTCAGACCTTCTGTGAAACAGAGCAGGATCTGCCGTGGACAGCCAACGTACAGGACCGGCTTTGCATGTTCAAGTCCAGATTAGTGACCTGGATTTTGGCTCTTTTAAGATCCTGAGAAGTCAATCTGATGGAATTAGGGAGAGTCTCTTGACTAATGTCAGGGTTCCTTCCCCCCCAGGGTCTTACGATACACCCCCCCCCTCCTCTTTTCGGACCAGTTACATCATGGTGCTGCAGAGTCCTTTAGGAGTCAGTTTGGGGGTTGGGGGATTAATGGTTGGAAGAAGGGTGGTCCAGGTCTTACTATAAGACCCCTAGATTCTCCCCGGTCTCTTTTTTGGGCAGGTTCGTGGTCTCCTCGGTAACCCCTCTCCACAGAGTGTGACATACAAGAACATAAAACTCTTAGCTCAGGAATAGGATTACCTGTCCTACCGGAGACAAAACAAAAAGATCAACTCTGGCACTGTGTAAACACACACACACACACATTTTCACACATACGCAGTCACTCAGACACACACACACACACACACACACACACAAACAAATAAAAACAGACAGATTACAGGAGATTTGGGAAAGACTGGTGTCAGTTTGTATTCGTTAGAAAAAAAAAAAAAAAAAAAAGGAATGAAGAAAAAAGCGAAGGTGCAACCGGTGCGGCCTTTAGCCATAGAATCGA
>NC_044508.1:3559496-3564496 GCF_902362185.1 Chanos chanos | reverse complement strand
GCGCGCACACACACACACACACACACTCACACCCATACACGCACCCAGCTCAATGCAGGTAATTCCCAGAGACCAGATGTCCACTTTCCCGTCGTACTGGCCCTCATCCATGGCCAGGATCACCTCAGGGGCCATCCTAAGGAACAGAGTTTTTTTAAGTGAGAAATGTCACGACCATTGACATTAGTAGTCTTTTATATGGATTTGACGTCTGTTTCGTTTGCTCTTCACTGTGTCCTATCCTGAGCAGAGATGTAAACGGTCTGAACTCTAATTCTGATACAAGATAAAGAGTTGTTCATTAAACAAACTAATGCGAATATGACAGAAAAAGCTCTGATTGGACGGTTACTTCGATGCACTGACCAATAAGGGGTTCCTACAAAAGAGTTGGCAGGAGAGGCTATGGAGGCGGACCCAAAGTCTGCCAGTTTGACCTGGCCTGGCTCAGTCAGGAGAATGTTTCCAGCTTTCACATCCCTGCAGAGGAGAGACAACCAATCAGAATGAAAGATCCCAAACTTCAGCCAATGGCATTCCAGAAAGTTACATGAAAATGTTTGCTAACTGATGACTAAACATTGGTTATCGTGCACAGTGATGACACGGATACTTTGAGGAACTATTTATACATGACATGTTTATGCTTTTTATAGTTTCCCTTCAATAAAACTAACAAAAAAAAAAAAGATCAACAGTTAGCACTAAAATGATAAGATCTCCCTATCTGTCAAAAGACTTACTATAAAAAAAAAAACAGACCAATAATTAAACCATGGCACGTGGACCTGGGACACATCATGACATAAAAAAAAGGATCTTAGAGGGAGACAGCGAGCGGAAGAAGAAAAACAAGAGGAAGAAGAAGAGGAAGAAGAAGAAGAAGAACAAGAGGAAGAAGAAGAGGAAGAAGAAGAAGAAGAGGAAGAAGAAGAAGAAGAAGAAGAAGAAGAAGAAGGCCATGGAGATGAGAGGTAGACTCACCGGTGAATCATGTTATGGGAATGTAGGTAAGCCAGCCCCATTAAGGCACCATGTGCTATGGCAGCAATTTCAACCTCTTGGAGTGGTTTCTTATGGACTGTTCAAAAACAGACACATCAGAGACATTAGAGGGGAAAAAAAACAGATATACATAAAAGACCATAAGGCTACTGGAAAACACAGGGTACATTCTGTATGGCTCCTGGAAGACGTCCTTCAAAACAAAAAGAGGCAAAACTCTTGTATTTGGAAGCATCTTGCAAACAGTTGATAGCTGAGGGACAAAGCATTTTTTTTTTTTAAAAAAACAAAAAAAAAACAACACAAGAGTTGAATAAATCTTTCTGAGGTTACATCAAAACAAAAAAACTAAAAAAAACGATAGACAGACAGACAGATATATGGATGAACAGATCGACGGATGGACAGAGCATGGGTTTATTTTGAGTTCAGCGGGTTGACTGTGTGTTGACCCAAGTCTCATGACAGCATGTCATCAACCTAACGCACATTTCCATGACCGCAACTAAACCTAACCAAGACGACGGCGATGTTTAAGCAAGGCTGGAACGCCTCTCCGCGGCAGATGAACCGCGGCTTATCGGACAGGGAGCCGACAACGAGCGTCTTTGTTTGACAGAGAGGAACGGGGCAGTCTGAAACCCTACGACACGTGTTTGAGCCAGTAACAGTGTGTGTCACACGTCTGCTTACCTTCTAACAGGTCCGAGGCAGAACCCAGGCAGTACTCCATCACCAGCTGGAAGACAAAATGACAACATGACTGTGTGGAGAGCAGCCAACAGTGCAAACACACTCCTGAATGCCACACGCTGAGCTTTGGGTCTGGCCCATAATCAGCGAGCGTCCTGTTACCCTGACATGAAATTTAAACCGTCGACGACCTTGTTGGACAGTAATACAAGCCCCAGTTTTCCAAAGGTCTATAAACTGCTTTTATGCTGAAAATACTTTTTTCAATTTTTAAAACTTGGATCAGTTTGGCTATTATATATTAACTGGAAACTTGCAGTTAAAGTGGACATGTCACACACATTACATCCCACGAATCTGGGTGAGAGTTCACTGGTTCATCTGGTTCAAACGTGTCACATACCATTGTCATGGTGACAGTTTGTCCATATCATCCAACCATAATGACCACTCAAATCATCCAGTCAATAAACCGTTACAGTAACAATGAAATACTGAACACGTCATTCACCGAGCCATTAGATTAGTCGGAGCTGTACATACCCAGGCAGTGTTGTCTTTCAAGTAGCAGCCTTTGTATTCGATGGTGTTTGGGTGTTGTAGCTGTACCAAAAACTTGACCTCTTTGATGATGTCCTGCCATTTCTGTGGGATAGACACACACACGTACACATACGCACACACACGCACACACACGCACACACACGCACACACACGCACACACACGCACACAAACAAGCAAAATGTTCAACTCTTTGCGAGAGATTTTTTTCACATCAGTAACACAGTAGCTCTCTGTCCTGAATACTGGATGAAGACATTTTTCCAAGGCGTTAGATTATTCTGTTTGTTCTCGAAAAATTTGCCAAAAATGAACTCTGATATTTCTACTGACTGTAAAACAGGGGTGATGGTTAAAAGTGCCAACATTTGAATCTCTCTCACCTCTGTGGTCTGTTTTCCATTATAAGACATCTTCTTGATGGCAACCACTTCATTGGAGTAGGAGTTTCGGGCCTGACGGGGGGAAAAGAAGAAGTCACATGATCAGTCTAACGGGAGAGCTGAAGATCAGAGCCTTGTAGCACGTGGACATTTCTTAGGCTCGGGTCACCGCGGGACTACAGTCTGAACCAGGTTTGGAACACCATGAGACAACCGCCTCTGAGGGTCATCATGAGCGCTCTACAGGAATATGGAGCGTTGCATGTTGTGTTTCAGTGGGAACACTGAGCGCCTGTCAGGTCGCCCTGACGACGTCACATGTCATCTCCATTTTCCTCCTCAGACAGAGACTCTAAGATGGGTGTGAGGCAGCCAGTGGAGCAATGCTGCCCTGTCCCAGTGATCTCCACCGCAGATCACCAGCTGCCCCCTCCACACACACACACGCACACACACACGCACGCACACACACACTCGCCAAGCTGAACTAACAGCTGTCTTATGAGGAACATGCAGTTTGTTTTTTTTTTCTCTTCTGTTTTTTTTTTCCTCCCCAGAGCTTTGCATCTGGAGGGGCTGAAGGGCGGGGGGGGGGGGGGGGGGGGGGGGTTGGCTCAGGGATTTGTAGCCCAGATTCCGATCCATGGTACAGATTTGGACTCGGAAGGCTTTGAGTTATTAGTTTGAGAGATTAAGGAGAGCAGTAAGACCTTGTCAGGGACCTTTGATGGTTTAATATCTGCAAAACCCAAAATATTATGATTTTTTTTTAACATTAGGTGCCAAGGATGCGCATTCGGCCGCGTCTGAGAGAAAGCGGGGGAGAATATAATCCGTCACATTTTTTTCATTGTAAAAATGCTTTTCAACGTGTCTTTGAACCAACCGAAAACTAATCTCCAATCTCATGGAAATTCTACGCAAAAATTCCGTACTAGCTCTAGGAATCACTGGAATCTATAACTCTTAGCTATCCCAAAGCAGTAAATGACCCATCGAAAGTTACATATAATATACTGGTCTTTAAAAAAAAAATAAATAAAATCACAAAAAAAACGTACGAAGTAGACCGCCCCAAAGCTGCCATGGCCGATCTCGTGAAGGTCGCAGAACACGTCCTCGGGGTCATCTTTGAAGAAGAGGTCAGCGAGTTCCGGATCCTTCAGAGCACCCTTTCGTGTGGATGAGGGCATTATAAGCTAGTCAGTTTCCACGCGCTGATCTCCCACATCGACGAGCCCGGCATTTACTGTCTGTATCTGCTTAAAACAAAAACAAAACAAAACAAAACAATCAGTCAGACTCTCTCTGTTGTTTAGTTTTAACGATTTACCATTTCTTTTTTTTTTTTTTTTTAAACCCATGAATGTTTCTTTCCCAGTGCTGAACTGAAACATAGCATCAATAATGAGCAGGGTGACACACCTTGTCCTACACGTTTTTGGAGACCATATGAATGCTAAGTTCTGATGTATGAAATATGAAAGTATGTCTACAAAATTACTGCAAGAAACAATCCAGGGATGAAGGATTTATGCTTATATGATTACAAATATATTTCAAATCAGTACTTCTACAGCTGCTCCCAATCTCGCAAGCATGGCTGGGATTGTGCCGAAATAATGCACATTTTCACAACAGTCTGTATCTCTTATAGAATCGCTCACACACACACACGCACAGAGAGCACATGGCTAGGATTGTGCCGAAATAGCGCACATCTTCACAAGATTTTGTATCTCTCTCACACACACACAGAGAGAGAGAGAGAGAGAGAGAGAGAGAAAGCATGGCTAGTATTGTGCAGAAATAATGCAAATTTTCACAAGATTTTGTATCTCTTACAGAATCTCACACACCCACAGACAGAGAGAGAGAGAGAGAGAGAGAGAGAGAGAGAGAGAGAGAGAGAGACACACACATACACACAGAGAGAGAGAGAGCGAGAGAGAGTGAGAGAGAGAGAGACACACACATACACACAGAGAGAGAGAGAGAGAGAGAGAGAGAGAGGGAGAGTGTGAGAGAGAGAGAGAGAGAGAGAGAGAGAGAGAGAGAGACACACACACACACACACACACATACCCTTAATCCACAGGACAGAGTGAAGAATAAAAAAAAAAAAAGAATAAAGCAGAGAAAATCTGCTGCAGCCTTGACTGCTTCTATTTAACCAGGAACTCACATCCACACAGAAACAGGATGTCGAGTCAACCGCCAAAAAAGGAACCCATCTCTATGGAGAAGGCATGTCTGCTTCAAAAACGCCACTTCCCCAGATGGCCGTAGACTGCGTGTGTGTCTGTGTGTGTGTGTGTGTGAGTATGTATGTTAGGAGCGCGTGAGACGTGGGCTGC
>NC_044508.1:3484496-3554496 GCF_902362185.1 Chanos chanos | reverse complement strand
AATTCAGATCCATTGGATTTCTGCACAATTAATTCTTGAATTTGTAAAGCGACGCATTACAGAATCACAATATTTCGGAGTCACTGTTACGTGCCTTGTCCTGTATGCAAAAGAGCGACATGATCAGGACCTGACTGGCGCTAGCCAATTATTTTTCTTCTGTTATGTCATTACAAAGGCAGGATCTTATCAGAAAACTGCAGAAAAATGAGCTTGCGTCTTTTCATTTGTCGAGACGCTCAACCACACACAGCGAAGATTGGCATCTTCAGAATCAACAGGCTTTCGTAATCTCTGCCCTTGACAAGGTTTCAAATCGGCTAAAGCAAAGCGATACGACCTGCGGCTGAGGGGGGGGGGGGGGGGGTTTCGGAGTCTCCGACACAAAATTACGAAAGCCAAGATTACCTGAAGTTAGCCGTCTTAAGTTAACCAGATAATCAAAAGGGTGATGAGGCTGTTTCACAAAGGGATATTCAACTCAATCCAGGTTTAACAGATCACCTCAGCCACACATCAACATACTTAGCTTGACAGAACCGACGATTTGCGCGAAGAAGCAACACGAAGCGTTCAGTCACCAGTGCTCCCAGAAACACAAGACAGTGACTGCTGGAGTGTGTGGGGAGCAAGCATTCCATTGTACTTGTTACATATGGCGATAAAGAATCTTGAATCTTGAATGACCTCTGCGTAGGCTTAACTCCAGACGTAACTATATGTTTGTATTTTACCAAAGCAGGGCCTAAACAAAACAAAAACGTATTGTAGAACCTATTAAATTAATTTTGCACCGCTAATTTTTTGGCCCACAATATTAGTAAAGTAATTAGACACTGCTCATGACTCACTGAGAGTCAAGAACTGGAGTCCGAGGTGAGGATATGATTAAATTATCCTGCTAACAAGCAGCTCTGCTAAGACCGATGGGTTGCCATAGTAATTTACTTATAACGATAGTCTGAAAGACTGCCTGACGAAACCAGCTTTTTTCTTCCAAGGGAACTTGACAGGATAAGAATGAATTTAGCCGGGTAACCCAGTTATCCCATACTGTGAAATACACCCCAGCGCCACTGTTTTCAACACTCGTGATTTATCCGCTGTCTGAGATGTGGGTAGGGGGTATGGAGCAGGGATACATCAGCCTCAGTAGATGTATGAACAAGAGATGCCTGTTTAGAAATACTGGGCGCCGCAATCTTTTTCTGTCTGCGTAAACACTATGAAACTGAACTCAACGCACACGCCCACGCCACGCCCAACGCACACGCCCACGCCACGCCCAACGCACAACGCACACGCCAATCCAAATTCACACCACTTTCATGTACACCAACATTTTTTTCATTTTAACATGAAACCGATTTTGATTTTATTTTCAACATCCCTAGCGATGGGGGGTGAAGACCAAACCAGACCACACTCTGGAGGCTATGAGTAAAGTTCAGCTGCAGCACTGATGTGGCCTCGGCATACGAGACCACTTCTAAATCGACGCAGTCGCTGCTGCTATGGCTCTATCTATAGTATGCGCGGCAAGCATCAAAACAGACGTTGTAAGCAGCAAGGTCTAAGCAGAACATTATGATGTCAGTGCACATCATAGTCTAGATCTGGTTAATACTGACATAGCTTCACGGGGGACACTCCAGTATTTGGGTCAACCTGATGTTGCTGATTTTGCCCAGTGCTCCGTCGTTTTCCTGGAGACAGCGGATACTTTCAGCTTATCTCAGCTGTAGTCAATGGAACAGACAGCTGGGTGTTACCGGCTTTGAGAGAGGGTGTAACATCAGATAAGCACTTAAACGCCGAGGCAAAACTGGACACGCCACACGCAGACTCCCACTGGCCCCACGTCAAAACGAATGTAGGCCAAAGTAGGACCAGAGTTTTCTCAGATTTGGCTACCCACCCCCCCACCCCCCATTCTCCTTTTATTTCCCATGTTTAGCTTTCTTTTGAGTTTATGGGAAAGCAAGATGTAAGCCTCTCTCAAATATCATTTGGTTACTTACACAGTTGTCTTAATGTCTGTAACCGTGTTCCGCGCCATTGATCCAAAATTTGGGAAACGTAGTCTCAAATAATGTTTAAATGTGATTATGCGGACAGAACCTCACCAATATAGACATTAGGTTTGATTGAGCTGGATTTAGAAACCATATGCACATAGAAACCACAAATCCGTGGGATGGAGGTTTCGGAATGTGGATTAGTTGCCTGTGACGGCACAAGGGACATATCCGTGGCCTGTTTCTCACTACATTAGAGCTACGGAATTCCCCCGTTAACAGTTATTTTCCACAATGTCAGTACCCCTGAACTGGTACTGAAGAGCTATTTAGTGTGCGCGGTGCGCTAGCAGGTCAGGGCGTTTGGCGCCGAAACCCCGTCATTTGGAGCCCTCAGATTCCGGGCGAACTTCCTGAGGTTTTGCGAACACGCCGGCTGAGGGCGCCGGAGTTTGCAACGCTTGATCAGTGAGCACTTTAAAAAAAAAAATAAAAAAAATAATTCACTCCCAAAGACTTGGAAAAAGCGTTGTTAGTCGCAGAGCTAAACGCTGTCAGCAGGCTTGTTAAGCAGATGTTGCAAACTCAAATCAAGGCGGCATTGAGGCTTCAAGCGGAATCCAATCCATTAACTTTCAGCGTATGATAAAACACATTTGATTGTACGCAAATTAAAATTACCTTAGTTCCCAATTTTGTGTGTTACGTTATATGCCTTGTGTAGACAAAGAAAGACTAAAACTGTTAATCGCAGAATGCAGCCTATTTCTTGTGGTCGGGTGGGGGGTGGGTTTAGGAGTAATCTCTAAGACATTGACTCTGTCCATTTTCACCCTCAGAGACATCTATGAGTTCACAGCGAGTTCTGTGTTCATTTACACTGAGTATGACACCCTGCCCTCTGTGTGTGTGTGCTACGGCTACTCAATGCATAAATACAACATTGAGTACATGCACTGCAACCAACGTGAATAAATTCTAAGAGGAGTATTTGGAAAGGGTATCACGACATTTCGACACAAAGTTCTTTGGAAGTTCAACAGACCAAAAAAAAAGAAAAAAGAAGAGAAGAAAAGAAAAGACTATACCAAAAATAGAACTCAGTGGCGACGTTAAGATGAGGGTTTGAAAAAGGTTAAAACGGAGCAAACTGCGTATCGTGCGGTCAAACCGCAAGCCAAGGTCCCCGGTGTCGCATAACGTGGCCGCGTCCACGTCAAGGCCGCGGATTCCTAAAACTCAGCGCGAGCAGAAGTCAGGCGTACGAATAGAACAAAAACACATATGCCAGAGACGTCTGCCCCGCTTTTCGCTACAGCGCCAACATTAACGCCGCTTCTCACTGGAAAAAAAAAAAAAAAGAAAGAAAAGAACAAAAAATGAATGTCGGTTGTAAATGACCGAGCTGCATCTGCATTGTGCAGCCATTCAGATCCAATGTGTGTGTGTGTGTGTGGGGGGGGGGGGGGGGGGGGTAGTAAAATCATCTGAGAAACACAATATAGGTCACACACACACACACACACAGAGTCAGATGGGGAGTTTGTCAGTCATTTTAAATGGATGAGCTGACAGAGAGCTGAAGTTGTACGACAAAACACTGATCTAATGCTGCCAGGCTTGGCGGCCGCGCACGCAGAGTTTTAGCCAAAGGCTACGGCGAGGTAGACCTGCCAACGCTCCATTCATCGCCACACTGTGTCAGCGACACAGGCATCGCTAGCCGATGACAGAGCAATCCTCTCCCTTTGGATCAGAGAGAGGGATGACTGGCAGAGGCAGGCGGGTGCCGCGCAAATGGGGGGGGGTTTCAATTTGATATGAATGAAACTCTTCGTTAAACGCTGATCGGTGACAAGGGTTTTTTTTTTCTCTTTTTTTTCGCCCCCTCGTAATAGTTACCCACATAGCTTCGTTTTTACTCATGAGAGATGGAGAAGGGGGGAGAGAAGAAAAAAAAAAAAGAGAGAGAGAGAGATTCGCTGGGGCCTGAGGCTAGTGCTAGCCCAGATTTCTATGTTCCAACACAATCTGCATAATACATTTGCATAGGCTGTGTGTGCAATAATCGCAATCCTGGGAAAAAAAAAAGGGGGGGTGAGAACGGAGGAACATGCATTACTAATGTGTCCTCCTGTTCACCTGTGCCTGGAAAAAAAAAATTACCATTTAAACAGAGTAAAGCTAAGATACACAGCATGCAGAGAGTGTTCAGCACCTATAAAGAGAGTAATGTTCTGAAAGTTCTCACTGCACATGAAGGAACTGGTTGTCTGAGCATATGTGTGTGTGTGTGCATGTGCGTGCACATCTGTGAGTCTCTTTTGGAAGGAGCCAATTAGTAGCTACCTGCCAAATATGTGTGTCGGCCGTGTGTGTGTGTGTGTGTGCGCGCGCGTGTCTAAGAGTACAGGGTGACATGTCATTTAGGGGGAACTACACAGTTAAAACAAAACAAAACAAAATGAAACACTACTCTGCTGCTAACGAAACGCTGTCCTTGAATGAACTTTGATATTTACGCTTGGTCTTTATGCATCCTTCACTCTCCACACACAGATACATGACCAAGTCCTAATAGTCCAAACAAAACATGTATTAATGAATCGGCCATTAGAAGAGTAACAGGGCTGAAGACTAGAGACAAGTGAACAGCACGCTAGCATCCCGTATCTCAAGCGCGTGTTGCATTATCTAACAGTTCGAGTTTACACAGGACGGGGGAAAAAGTTCAGGGGTGGAGACCACCTTATGCAACCTGCACAGCGACCAACCAAACAAACAGAGACCAAACACAACCAAACACTCAGGGAAGGGTGGTATGCTGTGCCCGCCGCCCCCTCCCCGTTTAAATTTTTGCAACGGTCAACGTTCTCCGGTATCAGCTCAAATATTTTCAGAAGAGATCTCGACCCGAGTCTGACCTTTCCGGTCAAATTAGTCTTGCACAATTCAAAAAAATGTAAAGGTTGCGCTAACCCAAGGACAACTGACAATACCGAAGAAACAAGACTTCGTAACGAGTTGGACGTAACAAGAATCCATAAACGAGCTGCACGAAACTGTTCGCTGGTTCGTTCTCCTGGCTGTGGCCAGGGTCAAAGGTAAAGGCAGGGTCTGAGAGGGTCAAAGAGCATCACACTCGTTGATGGGTTAAGCCAGAAACCTTACCATGAACTTTGCCCTCAGGGTAGGACAAATCCTGGAGACATGAGAATATAACCAGCCCCCGTAGGCGGAGACTGCATGCATACGTGGGTAAAAACACAGGATGTAAAAGTGTTTCAGGGCTACACTGGGAGGCCCGACTAAAAACGCAAAAACTCGATAGACTCGTACTGGGAACGCGCTGGGAAACATCAGCTGGGGTTTTGAGGTACGGAAACTAACTGTTTAAACAAAGCTGCTTCTTTGTCCTGGCTGACAGGTGGGGGTGGAGGGGGGGGTTGTCGTTTTTCACCGGTGGAACCACCTGACCCAGGACAACCTGATTTGAACTCTAGATCTAATCTTTTATGACTGCTGACCAGTCAATACTCCAAAAGCTATTTACGAAACTATCAGTTTCACCCCACATACAAAGCATTGATTGCCTCCACACGCAAGTATGTGTGCATCCATGCTTGCAAGAGAGAGAACACACACACACACACACACACTCATGTGGGAGAGCCTGTTTTCTATTTGTCGACTCAACATAAGACAATGAGGGCATGAAGACACAGTAATCAAGAGAGACACAGATGACGCGTGATTGAAACTCACATACTATTTACTGACCTGATACACGCTTCATTAAGAGTCGGTGCTTCCGTCAGCCAGAGAGGCGGCCAGTAGCAGTGTTCCTTTAAGACACAGACATGTATTAACGTAACAGGGTTTCCAACTGGCACAGTGGGGGGGGGGGGGGGGGGGCTGTAGTGATTCCTGTCCCCAGGTAATGAATCATCTCTTGACTGTGACTCACAGCAACAGTTCCACTCAGAAATGTAAATGTATGGATGTGAACAAGATAAACATGCTTTTGCTATGCTACTCACACACACACCACAAACATTAGCGAGAGAGAGATATCACAGGCCCTAAACAGAGAGCTAGATAGATACAAAACACACACACACACACACACACACGTGCATGGACGCTCAGAGGCCCCAGAGAGAGAACACACACTGACTCACTCACTCTGACAGCCTCTCTCTCTCTCTCTCACACACACACATATTCACTCAGCTCTGCTCCAGATTCAAAGAGGAGACTGCTCTAAACCCAACAGGATTTGCCAATCAGGGAGAGCGAGGAGATTAATGGCAGCTTGACTGGAGTGTTTTATAGCACGGAGCGCAAAGACAAAAACCACTGTGGTTGGCGGTACACACGACATTAACCAAGAGGTTTTACGCCATCAAATATTTAAAGCCCTAACCGGGTGAATTAAAGCATACGGCTTGCACGTGCCGCGTGAGGCAGCCGCCCGCACTGCAAGGCTGCAAAGTCACGACTTCACTTCCTTGCGTGATCTCATGATTCAGGAGAGCGCACACAGTAACGGTCATACTAGAAGAGTGAAAAAGGAGATATATATATATATATATGTGTGTGTGTGTGTATACATATATATATATTTTAGCACCCATAAAAGAGCTGTAGACACTACTCCATCTGCCCTCTCTTCTCCAGGGTCTGATCTCGGTTTCCAAATCCCCTAGAGAGCTCTTTGACAGACCATTTGCATAAATTCATATTGAGCCTTTAAGACCAGCTAACTTAAAAAAGCGAGTAGGCCTATAGACTTTCATGTCACACAACAGTGAGAAGAAACGCAGTGCGTTTTATTTGAGAAACACATGAGCGCTTCAACACGCAAAATCATCAGCGACCTGAAATGAACAGTGCCTTGAACACCAGGCCCTCTTGAATCAAGGCAGTAAACAGTTTTGTAAAAAAAAAAAAAAAATGACAGTCACTGTTTTGAACCACACAGAAAAGTCTGATAATCAGGTGTAAGAAAGCCACACTTTTGAAGTGTAACTTTTTGTGACAGCGTGGGGTTTTTTTCTCAGTGTACTAACAATCATAGGTGTCTGTCGCGTTTGAAATGCAAAGCTCGATAGAATAACGGTGCTCTCAACCGAACTAGACAGAGGAAAACCTCAAAAAAGGAAACGCGCGCATCTAGGCCAGTGAGTCATCTCCCTAGTGCAAAGGTTTCGCTTTTTTAACATACACTGCCAGTATAAATTAAGCACATCATAACAGGAAATTTACAGAGAATAAAAAAGAAGCCTATGGGCTTAGGAGACCGGGATTTCGGCTTTTATCCCTATAAAGTCTGCCCGCAATTAATTTGGGAATTAATTCGAGCTCAGTTTTGAAGCCTTTTTTTTTTTTTATCAAAGCCCTAATGTTTCAGCTTTAAACCTAAAAAAAAGTCTCTCCCTCGCACGTTTTTACGAAAATTAATGTTGGGCGATGGCTTGTTCAGTATTCATTGGGTTTAGTGGTTACTAGTGGTGTGAGTTATGGGTAGTGACCAGAAAGACAAACCACACCGGCAACCGATAAAAATAAAGTCTATGGCACGGGTCATGCGAAGTTTAGCGACTGAAAAAAATTCGATGCAGAAACGGTCCATTTCGACGACAGCGAAAGCAGACTTGCGTTGGAGTCTCACGGAACGTTTAGAGGGACTAACGTTCCACGTAACGCCACAAAAAAAGAACGTTCAAACACAACTGCGTCCTCGCTCTGTCGCAGTCGGTCTTCAGTGACACCCTGTCATGTCACCTCAGAGTGCGTGCCCGCGAACTGAAGCTTGTCATCTCCATAAGCCACTGCTGCTGCTGCTGTCCCGTCCAACTGCCTTAGGGCCCGGCGTGCGACAGCAATTATTTGACTGACTGGAGAGAAAAAATATGACGGCACGCATTCTTGAGTCACCCGCTTCCCGCTGAGTCCTCAAACGGGGCTAAGCTAAACGCCCTCCCAGCGGGCGGTAAGCTATATAAGACGACTCCCAACCAGACAGATTTCCAGATACCCGATTGGTTAGCTATATTATAGGCAGTAAGACGTCTTTAAAGCTTCTTTTCTTTCTCTCTCTCTCATCCCTCGATTTCTCTTTTTGTAATTCTAATTAGGTCAAATTTCAATGGGCTGGAAATATTATTGGAACGACCAAAGACAAAATGGTGGATGACTCCAGAGAGTGATTAAACCTAAAATAAGCGATTTTGTCTCTAGACTGTTATTTTAACTAATGTCAGCAAATGCTTTGCATAAAAAAACAAGTTAACGTTGAGTGCCTTCGCTGAATGAAAACAGGTTACACCAAGTTCCAGCAAATCCAAAGAATTTGCTGGGGTGGATTCTGGTGAACAAGTGACAAACAGTTTGCTTACAGACCCTTTGCTTTGCTTTGCTTAGAAAAGATCACTTTATAATAACACAAACTGTCGTAAGGAGGCACACGCTCGTTGTAACTGCACCGCGCCGTTTGGGTTATTAGGTTTGCATAACGAGGTCAATTGGCACTTTCTCCATCGTTGACAGGAAGACCTCACACGGAGGTAATCTCGACAGGAAACGATTACTGAATAGCCAGGCCAGAGGGGGCTTCCATTAAAAAGAAAACGCCCAGCCGGAGTGTGTCCGATTGTTTACTTTCACCGTTCTTCCCTCCTTTTCCCTTGTTTTGCTTAACGACCAACTTTGCGTCACCCAAAGCTTACACGGCCTTCAGATGAGCAGGCGCTAGGGCTGACCGGAGAGTGGAATTTCACATCTGACCAGAAAATGAATTGAAAAACCCCCCCAAAAAAACAGAGTAATGATGCTGTGTTGAAGGAGAGAGGACAAGAGACAGTTCATCTAGGAGGGTTCTTTACCCAAACCATTCTGAACCAATGTCTAACTCTGATGTATGGCACTTTGATTCAAATATTAATTTGTAAATGGTCTAGATGCATCTTTCCTTTTCCTTGAAATATCCTTCCCACTTTGTCACTTAAAGACACCTTCATTTGCTGATGAAATTGCTGTCTCTTTCTTTGTGAAGTTGTAGGGGCCAATGTGCGAAAGTTTCCAAGACTGAACCTCCACACTGGAGGTTAACGCCCTATTTAATTGTCAGCCTTAATCCAGCCATGCATCCCATATGGAGGGAGAGAAATGCTGTACATTCACAATAAGTATGATATTGGAAAAAAAAGGAGAGGAGAGAGGGAGAGAGAGAGAGATCCCTCCAGACTTATCAAGAGACCAAATCTTCACTTGACCCAGTGGCGGGGGTTCAGCTGGGCATTAAGACAAGCTTGAGCTGGATCTTCATTTGGCAGAGGGAGGGGTGGTTTGAAGAGGGAGGTTTGCGGATAAAAAAAATATATATATATATATACATATATATACATATATATATATATATATATATATATATATACACACACATATATATATATACATATATATATATATATATATATACATATATATACATATATATATATATATATATATATACACATACATACATACACATATATATATACACATATATATATGTGTGTGTGTGTGTATGTATATGTATGTATATGTGTACATATATATATGTATGTATATGTGTATATATATATATATATAAAGAATTAGAGAGAGAGAGAGAAAGAGAGGGATTTGAGTCAAATGCTGAGTGAGAAGATTTGCATCCTCTCCAAATGAAGAAAGAGTCAGACTTAGTCCTGAAGACTACAGTGTGTAATACGCACCCAAAACAGAACAAATTAATCTCATCAAACAGGCCTAGAGGCTGAGCAAAGGACTGCGCTCCCTAACTCAGCGCTATATTATGGTTATATTCCCTGTGTTTAAGAGTACCCAGCTGTCTGTGGTGAACTTCTAAAACAATGTAGTTGTTGTTGTTTTACAACAGACAAATAAGTAAATAAACCCAACAAATAAAAGTGGGCCAAAAGTAGGGCTGAGAATCAAAGGAATTTTCTGTGGTGATGCAAAAGATTCGTAAAACAAAAAGTGCTTGGGGAACGGACTGACGCGCGCGCGCGCACACGCACACGCACACTCACACAACAGCCAAAAATAGAGGCACTCTCATTACCTCATCCAGCCCCGCTCCCATCGATAAGAGTGCTCATCAAACTGACAGCTCCCCTGTTATAAATCAGGCCAGTGCAGCCGCCTCCACACGCACAGCCCAAAAAAAACAGTGCCCGAGCGGAGCACGGCACTATTAACCAGCTTCTCCGCGGCTTTATGAAACATCCCTGCCCACGTCCATGAATCACTCCAAAGCCTTTGAATGTCAAAAAACGCGTCTTCAGTTCCGGAAGGCTTGCTATTGCTCGGAAAAGCCGCCAATCGTCTTCAGAACACTCACGCCATTGGTCAGTTCTCTTTTTGGCCCGTCAAGCAGTGATTTGAACCCTGGCAAAGGTTGGCGAAGGGGGCAGAGGAACCGCGGGTTAGGAAACCAACACAGCTGCAACTCTTCCCTCCAGCACACACACACACACACACACACACACAAAGAGAGCTGTAATTAAGTTCCTTACATTGCATTCCACACCCAAAGAAGCTCAAGTTGCCAAAAATGTCTCTCATGTCTGAAGACTGCAATTCCGACGACAGTTTAAAAAAAAAAAAAAAAAAATCTGGAGAATCAGAATCCGGGCAAAACATATGTGAAAATAAGTGAACATTCAGTTTCCAGTCAAGCCTGAGGAAAACACAAGAGCCACACTGTATTACGGTCCGGTTTCAGGGTGTTGCCATCAGCTCTGAATTAATTTAACAGGACACCAACTTTTCCCTTACTTACATATTCCAACGTGGCAATCCATGGAGAGGTTTGCTGAGGTCTTTTTGCGCCACAGACTTACAAGCTAAAAATAAAGTCAGAATCACCCAAAGTATGTTACACTGTTTGTGTTACTTCACAGAACAGCTGGAGCAAGGAAGAGGCCGCTTCATTGGCTGGACATGAAACACCTCGCGTCAGTCAAAAACATTTCATCCAATCCCATTCAAAATAACTACCATCAACCCTCCAAAGCAGCATTTAGACCGCCTTAATACTGCCCTATATCCATTCTTTGCTACAAGTCACCATCTCTTAAAATACAACATGTCTTTACGGTATTTGTCTAAATAACATGTTTTGCAAAACACTGCTTTTTGGTTTGTTTGTTTTTTTTCAATTTTGCCATAGCGTGACCCCTCTAATCTCTGTGTTTGTAGAGAGCATGCAGTGTGAGGGACTGAGGTGAAACGGTCAGTATGGGGGTAATTAAATACAGTAGTCATGTAAATGAAGGTGGAGCACATCTGCACGGACTTTTTGCCTTTCCGTTCAGACAGACCTTCCTCCTGTAGCTGTGTGAGTCTGCTGTCTGTGGGAATCATCATTAAAAGCTCCACGCATGGGTGCCCTCTGCTTGGGGGAAACAGAAGAGAGAGAGAGAGAGAGGCAGGCCAAAACGCAGTTATTCCAGCTCTCCTATGAAGCACTGGTCTCGTATCTGATATACGCTGGGGCCAGATCACAGCTGAGCATCACGTCTGTCTGACAGTGGAAGACTCTTAAAATTTAATGCTCTTTGCTATTTCTGACATTCTGACATCATTCCAATTATGTCGGCAGCTATATATTCATTTATTTATATTATATACATATGTGTGTATATATATATATATATATATATATATATATATATATATATATATATGTGTGTGTGTGTGTGTGTGTGAGTGAGTGTGTGTGTGACTCTCATATAAAAAAAAAAAAAGACAAAACGGTCTGCTTGTGACTCACTGTAAGAGGAATCTAAAGGAAATTTACCAGCTGACAATTTAAACCAAGGCCTCTGAAAGGCCTAAGAGACTATGCTAAGAGAGGGAGAGGACATTCTTAGATTTACAAGGAAGTCTCTGCACTGGCAGCTGAACCTGCCATTGATTCAGATAACAATGGACATGATAATACACGCTCTCTCTCTCTCTCTCTCTCTCTCTCTCTCTCTCTCTTTTAAAGTTCTGCTGCTGCCCATGCAATGACACATCGTTGTCTTCTTCATTCTGTTCTCCCAGAATTCCATTGTTCTCCATTATGACATCACCGAAACTTTGAAAGCTCTGCCCTTGTATACAATACAGCACAGATACAAACAAATGGCAGAAACAGTACGGCTTTGTCAGAAACAAATCTAATGATCTCTGAGTATGTCACATTCTGAGGCTTTTCAGACAAACAAAAAACAGAAAAAAAAAAAAAAACCCAGACACCTTGGGCTTGACAAATGGAAACCAAAAGGACAGGGCTGCAAATGAGATCCAGTGAAAGAATTGATTGGCCACACATCACACACATGGCTGTCTGAGAAGCTTAATCATTGGCTCTAATTATACTGAGTTGGGGGAGGTGGGGGGGTTGGGGGTGTTTTCAGGTCACTAAATGAACTCTATGTGCCATTCTGGCTAAATTAAGAGAGAGCTGGGCAAGATGAGTAAACAAAACAAACAAACAAACAAACAAACAAGCAAACATTCCAGAGTGGAGAACAAAGTCAAGGTCATTTGAGTTTCTCTTCCACTAACAGTGCTGCTGTGTGCAGGCCTTGTTTGGTCGCCACACGATCCATTGATATCCGTGATAAATGAACTGCACTTCCCTGTACTGAAGGATGACAGTGGGGGCTAAAAAAGAATCACTTAAATTATTGTCCAGAATGTAAATTCTGTTAGCTACTCTGGCTTTTTTCCTCCACTTTAGATCCATTTGCTTGCTTGGAGCATTTGATGTTCTAAAAATATGGCGCATTCCTCCGAGAGACCCCAATACACTGCTAAAAGTCTCCTTGAAAACTGGAAACTTTATTTCACACCGAGATTATCTAAAGCTCTTTAAAGAGCAGTCACTGTGTAGTGATTAAGCCTGTTGGTGTGGTGGTTTAAAAACCTCCCGTCTCCACTGCTTCAACTAGGAGGGGACTCTGAGCGAAGGCCTACAGTCCACACACACAAACACACACACACACACACATACACACACACAGACAGATGAATGCAAAGCAAGTTACACACCTCTATTCAGACACACCACAAACTTCTGAGATTCAAGGGCACTTTTACATTCAAATGAATGCATGGCCACATCCATCCTCAAAAAAAAAATCGCTCCGAGTGAGCAGGCAAGGTCCATTTTCAAGTCGACGAGGCTGCTTTTAAGAGGACACCTGCATTTTTTCCCCTCAAAACATCTAATGATAACAGTTAAGCAGCAGCACTTCCTTAAATAATTTACCACACCAGATACAATAAACATTGGAATGCCCTAAATACCAGCGCTATCACAATTCAGGTAATATAACTATCATAAACATAAACCTGGCGTTCATTTTATCTCTATTTTACGGTCACAAACAGACACGCATATGCCGTCAGGGTAACACCAACAACGGCCTACTGCTTGAAGTCCATTGTGTCATGACGTGCATCTCACAAACTACACCCACACGACACTGTTATGAGAACTCCTGTCAATAAAACGAGGCTGCTATTGAGAAGCTGTAAAAGAGGAAAGAAAACAAAAAGGCTTGTACGAAAAGTGCCGTTAGACTAACTTAAGAGCAGCACGCCTGAGAACTTAGAAGCCCTGATGACTTCCTGTGTGCACGAGTCTGCACTGAACTTATGTGTAACTATCATTGCTCTCGACGCAGTGACAAGCAAAAGGCAGAAGTATCAAAACCTCCATAAATGTCATTTCCCATTTGTGCCACGTAAAATAAATACTATTGTAACAAAGTGATGAAGAAGTGAAAGGGTTATCCAGTGTTGTTTGCTCTCAACGCATCAATTCTGAACTCATTATCAACGTTTTGAGTGTATACCGGGGAAAATAATGTAGACATATAAAACATGGCACCAGAGCTCGCTGAAGGAGCGGCGGGAAAAAAAAATTGCGATGTGTAACAACGTAGGCTACTCATCATCTGAACAGCGCGAGCACAGCCTTACTAGGCACAAAAACATAGCTTAATGAGAAATAACGTCGATGACGTCTGTTTGTATCACACATTTCGTGTGAATGAAAGCTATCTGGAGACGCATGCCAAAGATAAAGTATATCAGAAGTGTTAAGAAAATATCTTGTCCAATCCTATTTTTTTTTCTCTGTAGCCATCCTGTGTGACCCAAGTGATTAAAATATGTCAGCCAAATTGCACGCGTTACTGAGATTCGACGGACTTGACTGAAAACGCTGAGGAAACCTTAACAATGAATGTAAAGCATCTATTGACAACTGTTCATACAGGACCTGCTTTGTCAGACAACTGTTCCTTCAAGGAAATAATTTGTCATCACAACGTTCGTGCAACAACACAGACATCAAGAGGCTCTAAGCCTTTAATAGCATTACGTTGGAGTTTTCATTTGGCTACAGTCTTTATCGGCTAGCGACGAATAGGGTTTATATTACCGTATTCTTTTGCAGTAGCCCCTTTCGCTGTCATTGTGTTCTTCGTTGTCAACTTATTGGCGTCACTACCCTTAGGCAAAGAACGGACGACAAACGAATGAATCCTGTCGGTTGCTTGAAAACAATCCTACGCACCTTCTCTCCGCTGAACTGCTAGGCATCTAACGCTGGCTATGCACTCATAGATCCACAATTGGTTTCTATCATAGAGCACCCCCCACGACAAGTTATCTAGCGAACTGTATTTACCCACTAGAGAAAATTTGTTTATGCTCGTTTGCTCTTACTTACACGCTTGTCTTAAGACAAAATGACGGCTGTGTAATGTATAATTTGTAATGGTTGTCTAAGTTCTGCCAAGAGGAAGTGAGAAAATCGCAGCAAGCCATCTTGAGAAGTAGAAACGCCAGTCAGCATGTGTCCGCAGGTGCCTTCCCGAAGTTGGATGTGCAATTTTAATATCAAACAAAGCAAAGCATTTTCTGATCAACTCTGATGATAACAGTGTTAACTTCAGTTTGGCTGAATATAAACCATATTAGTGATCCGAACGAAGGCATTTCCAATTTTACATCATATCTTGGAGCATTTGAAACGTTTTAAAGTTACGGGATGACAATATTTGACATATGCATACCAACCCTTGTTCTCTCGTCTTGTCCTGCTGGCAATCCAAGTTCCGAAAGTCATTTAATCCACGTGAACTGTGAGGGGGAAAGGCATGCAATTTTCTAAAAACCGAAGCCAGCCATGTCGCCTAATGTTACACTACTTCCTGAATGAGTACCCGTTCCTCTAAGCTCCGTAACAAGGCTGTCAGACGGAAATAAGTTTGCTATGACTCGTTATGTAGAGGCTGAATGGTACAATTAGTAATTCAGTTAACTATAGCGACCCAAACCGATTTCAACTTAAAAATTCGCTTTCAGCGACACTCATACGGAAGGAATTCATAAATGCGTCTCGTGCGCTCTTACACCATTAAGGCTTACAGATGGTCTATTTCAACCTATACTTAAGCTCTTTGACGAGTATAATATGTAAGAAGGAAAATCATTCGAGTACAGATGGAGAATGTAGCGATGAAGCAAGGAAGCGCAAGTTTTAAGCTTATAAATTGAGAGTCCTCATGTTTTGAAAGCTGACATGACTAACAGAATAACACACACGCACACAAACGCACACAGAGAGATTACACCGTAGGGGAAAACTTTACAAATGAGCAGAACATTTTGCTTACCATTCAACGACGTTTCATTCGACACAGATCCACAACTACAGCTTGAACCTGTAAATTTGATGTAAAAGACCCACGCTGAAAACTAAGCAACGTAACGAGGTTATTTTTGTTATCCGAGTCGGCGTGGGAATAGTAGACTAGTCATCCTCACAACTTGTCTAGGTGTATCAGTACAGCACAGCAGAACATGCGTCTACACGTTCAACTTAAAGACGTCACAATTTTGTCTCTCTTCTTAACGTATTATCCAAACAAAACAACCGACGAGAAGATAAATTAAATGCATGGTTTTGTAACTCTGGGAAAGGTGTACAACCGAGATCGACTTGAATTGTGTTTCAAGCATGAAAAATTAATTATACCTGCGTAGAGGTAACGGTGTGAATCGACAGCAAGAAGTGTTCGTGGTCAAATCCTTCAACTCGTCTGCCATCTGCTGTTTGAAGTTGGAATTAAAATGAAAAGAGAGGGCAGACGTATGTCAACTGAAATTTGCCAATATACTAGGATTAAACTCTGAGGTAACGCATATTTGGGTGAACATGTGGGGCTCATGTTGTTTGTTCACGTTTACTGCTGACACAAAACTGTGTTGGCGTACAACCAAAACGAGCAGATTCGGCGCAGCTGCGTAGACATATTGTGCCCCTTAAATGACCGTTACGACAAACACATTTTTCGCAGGCAACATAATCTGTAGAAATTCTGTTGTTAAAACGGTTTACTTCGTGACACGACCCAGTGCTCATGTGGCACTTCTGCTATCAAGTAATTACTCTCTCTCTCTCTCTCTCTCTCTCTCTCTCTCTCTCTCTCTCCCCTCTCCCTCTGTGTGAGAGTGTTTATGTGTATGAGTGTGTGTGTGTGTAACAGATATCCAAATATGTCTTACACCCTTAAGGACTTGCCCTGCTTACATGAATCCTTTATATGAATGACTGAGAGGATTAAATACATAACCCTTAAACTCAACCTCGTCCTGAAATTGGGAAAAACCTAAATCGCACATAATGAGCAAGCGGAGAACAAGCTCAAAAGCTATTTGCATGTTTACTTAGTTAATGAGTGCCGTGCTATTAGTGAACGAGCAGCGAAACAAAGAACATTATTTACATGAATCTACACTAGTTTACTGCTATAATTAAAACTCATCTCAGTGCACACAAAAATTTGCGACCAAGAGAAAATATGAATATGAGAGAAAAATATTACGTAATGGCAACACTACTGCTACTTCTACTATCACTGCTACTCATAACACTAATGATGTTAAAGCTGTAATTGGCATACATTTGATAACAGTTCTCATCGAAGTGAAACCCATCAAAGAGAAAAATCGCAATTGTGTGAGAGGATATGCACCGAAATCTTAACTTTTTATTTGCAGTAAAGAAACTGTGAACACGATTATGATTGTGCAGCAAATAAACTGTAAATATGACCGTGACAATATTTGGTTCTCATCAGGCAGTTTTTGCAGGACTCCTTGTGGGTCCTATCCATCCTGAGCGCTATTTTCTTTGGTTAGCAGGATTTCCCCGAGCAGGTAGTGCTGCTCATGTTTACATCGGGGTTTTCATTCTTTTAAGACTAAATAATGGCTTCCACTTTGATGTCACCGATGGTGGATTATTACAATGACGAAGAGGAGCTTGACAGCATGGATGATGACGATGATCGGAGTTTTGGAGGGAGAGAATCTGAAGAAGGTAGCATAACTTATCTGGTCAACACAGCTAACTTGTTAGCGTAGCATAGCCAACTGATGGTTGATTTAACGCTAGCATAGCTAACTTAGGTTGTTTACTGTAGTGTAAGCGTTGCTAATTTGTGAAATACGTACAGTAACACGTTGCCGTAGTTCACATAGCTTTAAACTGTAGTGCAGTTATGCCTTTTGTTTTGGCATTTATTTAGATATCAAACCCCGATTTATAGATTTTTAATCAACCGTTAACTTTTTAGTAAGATAATAGCCATAACAGAGAGTGCTAGCTCACATACGAAGCATAACGAACTTATACTGCCAACAACTGCGGGGTTTTGTTCCCGAGTACCAAAAATAATTGTCAGATAGCTTTACAGAGTGTTACATTCAAGTCAGATTGAACGTACAGTTTAAATGCACACCTCCGTTGGCACATAAATGTTAGCGGTTAGATCGGATTCTGTTAGCCACATAGAGCCATGGTTAAACTACTTATTAGGAAAACTCGCTTGCATTGTACTGTTCACTTGTATTTTTTATTAGTTTGCGGCTAATTCGCAGAATCAGTGACTATTGCAGAGTGGAGGTTGATTTCGGTATTTAACGTTAAATGTCTCGTAACAACATGCATGTAAGATAATGGTTTTCCTGCGTTATGTGTGCACTCGGTACCCAGCCGTTAGGGAGTCAGAGATGTGACTTACTAACCAGTAAATTTACCCTGCAAAATCCAATTTGTACCAAATCTATCATGCTACGTTAAAATTAGTGTAAAATACTTTGTGTAAAGAATTGGAAATGCAGTCCGTCTTGCGTGCGATGCAAACTTGTTTGAAGTTGTCCGTTTACGCTGATCTGATATCAGCTTGCCGTTTCTCAAATGACTGTGAATGTGAGGCATTGGGTAGGCGGTGCTGATCTTGGATCAGCGGTAGATGTCAACTCCCTAAACGACGCCCCCTTTTGTACAGTTAGCATCGTACTCGGTTTTTGACTTGGTAGCGACCAAGACTTAAAACATGGACCGCATCTGCAAAAAAAAAAAAAAAAAATCTTAACGTATACACATGCCCGTTGTGTACATTGATATAATATACATGCATTTTATCTTTTTTCCATTTATGTTGATCGCAGGTCATAAGTAAGGCAACGAAGCTGAAGAACAGGGAATTATCTTCAATGTGTTGCCATAGCATTGTACTGAAATTTCATTGAATGGTTTGCTGTTTTATGATTACACAATGAGTGTGTAGGTCTTCACGGTGGCTCAGTGGTTAGCACTGTTGCCTCACTGCAAGAAGGACCACGGGCATGTTCTCCCCGTGTTTGCGTGGGTTTTCTTCCGGTGCTCCGGTATCCTCCTACCACGAAGAGATGTGTTAGGATCAGTACTCCTGTCAGTAATTAATACTGCTGCCTCCAGTGACCTGGACTTGGTTCCTGGGCCCCTTTTGGTGCCCACTGCTCCTAGCTCCTAGTGTGTGGTGCATAGGATGAATTAAATGTGGAGGCTGCACCTCACTGCTCTGGTGTGTCTTCTTTTTCTGGTGTGTATTTAACACCATGTAATGTTGTTGCATCAGAGTTTTTACATTAACGTTTTACATTACATTCACGTTTATTCGTTTAGTAGCCGCTTTTATCCAAAACGACTTCCAAGACAGGCAGAATACAAGCCGCGAAAAAGCTGTCTGTCACATAAGTGTTGCTAAGTTTTAGTATTAGACCAGAGTTAAGTATCGGACTGGAATGTTTCACCATTTCTGTGTCTGTCACATAAGAGTTGCTAAGTTTTAGTATTAGACCAGAGTTAAGTTTCAGACTGGGATGTTTCACCATTTCTGTGTCTGTCACATAAGAGTTGCTAAGTTTTAGTATTAGAATAGAGTTAAGTATCGGACTGGAATGTTTCCTCATTGCCGCTGATTCTCTGTGTTGTGCATTTTTTTTCCTGTCTGCACCGTCCTGAAAAGCTGTATATTCTTATTTTTCTCTTTTTTCTGTATTTTTCCCCTAATTGTTTGTCATGGCTTTCTCTTCACAGACACAGAAGATGCCAGTGAGACAGACCTGGCGAAACACGATGAAGACGATTATGTGGAAATCAAAGAACAGTGAGTGTTTCTCAGAAATTGTCCGTTTAACACTGAACACACAAATTTCTGTACAGACATCTGTATCAAGAGCGCTGATCTAGGATCAGTTCTTGCATTCCATATACGTATAGATTTAATTTATACAGACTAAGGAGAGCTGGTTTGGGTTCAGCGCGCTCCTACCCTGGTAGTAGACGTTCAGGTCGGAGCGGCTGCGTCAGTCAAGATTACCCGCGCAAACGAACACTCATCCGCCTGCAGAAATATTCAGCTAACTGTTATGAATAGCATATTAAACTAGCGTTGAAGCTTATGTGATCGCATTCATTCAGCGTTTGCCGCTACGCTCAGTTCATCTCTTTATTTTACGTCTCTTTGAAGGATGTATCAGGATAAACTTGCCTCCCTGAAAAGACAGTTACAACAACTCCAAGAAGGTAACTGGAGACCCTTTCCCACTGTCTCCTAGGAGATCGAAATCCGTCACTTATTTGTTGTAAACAATAACCGGAGTGATACTGGCATATTACAAGCCTGTCAGATGTTAGACATCATATTCGTTTTAGTGCATACATAGAGAGACGTTCAGCATATTCTTCTGAGTGAAGTCATGTCATTTCAGGCACACTCCAGGAATACCAGAAGAGAATGAAAAAGCTCGATCAGCAGTACAAAGAGAGACTTCGTAACGCAGGTAAAGAATTTGTCTCTCTTAGATTAGATTACTGCTGCTTTCCGTATTTGTTCCTGAAAATGGGACCTGTGTAGTTTAATCGAACGTAATGACAATGAGTGAGAATGGATGAGACATACTCTCACACTCTCTCTCTCTCTCTCTCTCTCACATTCATTTCACAGATTTGTTCCTCCAACTTGAGGTAAGTTTACCTTTAGGCACTTAATACTGATTTTCAGCAAAAATCGCTTTGACAAAGTAGGGAACATCCAGCGATCCTTTGTATTTGTCTCTCATTCTCTATCCCTCTTTGTCTCACACACACACACACACACACACACACACACAGACAGAGCAGGTGGAGAGGAACTACATCAAAGAGAAGAAGGCAGCTGTGAAGGAGTTTGATGACAAGAAGGTGGAGTTAAAGGAAAACCTGATTGCTGAACTGGAGGAGAAGAAAAAAATGATCGAAAATGAGAAATTAACAATGGAGCTAACGGGTGGTAAGAGACTCGCCATGAGCAGATAGCAAGATAAGACAAAAGAAACGTGTGTATGTGAATGTGTGTGTTGGGGGGGGGGGGGTCGTTGGTTTGAGAAAGTGACTGTTTAATTTGTGATGTTTGTGGTTAGAAGGGTTTGAAAGGTACCTTCAGAACTGTGGTTGGGATTAGCAAGCTAGCCAATTAAAAAAGGTCCTCTGTGTGTGTCTGTGTCTGTGTGTATGTCCATGTGTATGTCTGTGTGTGTGTGTGTGTGCGTGTGTGTGTGTCTGAAACAGAAAATAAAGTGAGCTCATCAAAGTAATTCCTGTATTTACCAGTTTACAGACAGCTTCAGGAAACGGCCACTGCTGTAGAAACTAGCAATCGTCCATTTTTTTGTTTCTGGTCTCAGATTCCATGGAAGTAAAACCCATCATGACTCGGAAGCTTCGGAGACGTCCAAACGATCCCGTCCCCATTCCAGACAAACGGAGAAAACCTGCTCCTGATATCCTTCAGTTTGCCCTCAGTCATCTTGAGTGTAATCCGTGAATGTGATCGGACATGCAGTCTCCTAAACCTTCATCTGGCCTCGATCAATTGCACTGCTCTAGGAATTACAGGATCTATAACAGTCTTAAGTAAATGAATCAGTCTGCCTAGACATGCACAGCTGTATCAGCTTATCCACTCGCAACTGTCAGGCTCTGTCGATCGGAATTCTGTGCTAACGGAATTTTAACTGTATGATTCTAGAATAAGAATTCTCAGGTTTATGAAAATATCCATTTAGCAGAGGCTCTCATCCGCCAGAGACTTTTTAATGCCAGAGATGACTCCTCTGAAACAACTGTAGTTTTACACGCCCTTCTCAAGGTCACACCTGCGGTGAGTTGTTCTACCTTGGATTCGAACCCACGACCTTCTGATTTCTTAACTCTCAGCACCTCAGTTAAACTACCTACTCACAGAGGAAGAGATTATGGAGGATCTGCGAACGTTGAACAAGGTACAAAAATCACATTCAAACATCAGCTCCCTTTGTAATGGACAAGATTATCATTAAACTATACCATGATCATTAAACTATATTAAACTTCTCTTTTTTTCCCCCTCTCTACGTACAGTTGAAATCACCTAAACGACCTGGTAAGTTGTAATCGTCGATCTTTATCTCACAAAATGCAAATACAAACAGTTTGTTAGCGTACGAGTATATGTTTCTCTGTTTAGTAATGAAACAGTTTCTGATTGGCTCTTTCTTTGATCTCCAAGCCTCCCCCTCCTCTCCTGAGCACCTCCCCTCTGCTCCGATGGAGGCCCCCACGCAGCGTTACGAAGCACGGATAGAGGAGGGCAAACTCTACTACGACAAAAGATGGTACGCCCAGAGCCTCCCACTGGTTTGTCTGGGCTGCAAGATGAGTGGTGGATGAGCCTGGGGAGCATGGCGTGAAATTCCTCGCGTTACGGCTTTCCGGAAAAGTCCTCTGTGGACCGGGGGGAGGGGGTGGGGCGGGGAGAGGCGGTCGGCGAATCCTCGTGTTGCCCAGGAGACGTGCGGTATTCTGCACTCTTCCCCTGACGAGCCTGGGAATCGTGTAAGCGACAGCGACAGGGATAGATCCACGAGGGGGCTGGATATGACTAAACTGTGTGAAAAAGGGGACAAAAGGCAAAAAAAAAGGATAGTACGTCTGTCCTTTTCTAATAAACACACAAGAAGCATTGTGTGTTTCACTAAAATACCTCAGGGTAGAGTGTGCAGGAGGCAGGACATGACGCAATAAATACTCTGCGAAAATCGCAGTGTTTTGTTTACAACAAACCGAAAAAGGCGGACGAGGCTACCAACTTTTGTCTGGCGATTCCGGCGTCGGCCCTTACCGACAGATGTTCCCGAATCTCATCGTCTCTCCAGTTAGATGTTTTCGTTGGCGTCTTCATGTAAATGACCCTTCTTCTTCCCCCTCGGATGTTTGTATTCTTCCGGTTTGGTGCCAGTCGCATGTTAGAAACGGCATCTACACGCCCCCTTGCTCGCTGTGCATACTCCGGAGTATAAACCGCTCTGTTCACACACGGACCCAAAGGGAGCGAAAACTGAGTTTGTACCAGGGGACTGGTAGAATAAAGTCCGTTTAGAATCCGAGTCGACTGATTCGGACATTTTTGTTCAGACATACAGCCCCTCCGGTTAGAATCCCTATTATATAATTGTTGCAATGCATGTGTGAAAGGGGCTTAAGCCTCATTATGTCATTAGTATGCAGGTGTTCAGTTATTAGAGACCCTTATAGGGGATGTGACCTGACAGACTTCTTGTTTTCGTACTTATACTAAGAGACGGTGATGTAAAGTGAACAAAATGTTTTAGTTAATGGTTGAGGTTACCAGGGGAAATTGAGTCTAGTGCAGTTCACATATCTTCCACTAGGTGTCAGCATTCACCTTTTGAAATCCCTGCTTTGCTTGGTTCAGAGCATCTCCCCAGCACTACTCTGCTTTGGTATAGGCCTCAGACCTGTTTGGACACCACTGACTTAAAAAACAAGGATGCAACATTTCACAAATGTTTTATTGAACAGCCATGTGTGGCTTTTCACTTGACCACGAAATTAATTAAATATTGTGTACAGTATCCATACCCGTTAGACCTCAGTCCTCTATGGTCTAGTTTACTCAGCCTGTGAGCAGAAAATCAGTTATCTGTCACTCAGCGACATCACAATAGACGATATGCAAATGTAATGCTAATATGTAAATATGACCTGGTGAATAGCCAATGAGAGTGGTGCCTCTTTAATAGAGAGGGAACTGAAGTGCTTTAGTCAAAGGGCCTTGGGTGCAAACATACCCCCACTGTTCCAGTTATCATGGACACTGCTTGAAATCTCCACCAGTGGCTCTGGAACACGCGGTAGGACTCTGATAAGGACTTTGTCAAACTAGAGTGTATCGTGTTTCGGCAGAACTTGTACCATATCTCGCGTTGGAAATGTTGAATGTCAGAAAAGGGACGCACGGTGCCTCACTTGGGCAAGAAGCATCAATCCATTCTGGACCCTTTGGGCAGAGAGATAGAGAGAGAGAGAGAGAGAGAGAGAGAGAGCGAGCGCATCACGTGGCCCTGCAACAGAGCTAGTGAATAATTCCTTTGAAGCGAGGGATGGAGGGGGAGGGAAAAAAAAAAAAGAAGCGTGGTCCTTGGTGATATTACAAACGTTTGAATACTTCCATCCGGGACCATGTAATAAATCCAAGTTTTATTAGGCGTTCTGAAGTGATGGAGTGTGTGTGTGTGTGCAGGGGGTGGGGGCGGCTCTGATATCTACTGCCTGTTCGCCCCCCACCCCACCCCGACTGCTACTCAGCAGGCTTAAAAAAAAAAAAAAAAGTAATAAATAAATAAAATGAAGGGAAGCCCTGGAGTAGCCACAGGCGAGCGTGGAGAGATTGGACCCACGTCTCTCCTGCCTGTGCCCAGTGATTACTTTTTAAAGCTTATATGGTGACAGTTGGTCTCTGAGCCGCCCCTCCAAACCCCCCCCCCCCCCCTTCTCCCAAAGGAAAGAGCGCTGCACGTTTTTGAGAGCCATGCGCGCTGCCGTCTCGTGCTGCATTACAGAAGCACCCCCCCACTGTGGGCCTATGATTCAACAGGATGGATTCCAGTTGGGGTTTTTTTTGTTGTTGTTGGGTTTTTTTTATATTTATTTGTTTGTTTGTTTCTGGGTTTTTTTCTATTTGTTTTTTTTTTTTTTTTCCCTCTGAACAGTCACAGCTTGATAGTGGAGCAATGAAATTGATCACTACTTTCTTTTCTTTTCTTTTCTTTTCTTTTCTTTTCTTTTCTTTTCTTAAAGAAGTTAGGCCAATACCCATTGTTTCTTCCCATTTTGATATTTTGTAGTTTATCAGCAAGGCATCTAGTGGTGGGGTGTTTTAAATAGAGACTTATTTCTTTTAATTGCGTTTACTCTGTGTCTTGTTCCTCCGCTGTGCAGCAGCTGTTTGTCTGTGTGGCTCCACAGCGTCTGTGGTTTTTAGATGCCGCCCATGGCTGCTATAGGTTCGTTTCTTTGTTGCTGAAATATCCCGTCCACCCTCCAACCTGCCCAGTGTCTATTGATACTATTTTATCAAGACTGCCCTCAACAGGGCTGCTGCTGCTGCTGACCCCGCCCACACGGTCACTGATTGGTTTAAAGTCAGTGCCAAGGGCAATTGACAGGGTCCCACGGATTATAGACACATCAATCAGTTATATTAAATGGTCGGCCGTCAACACTGGAGTCGCCACCCGCTGTAAGAAATGCAGAATCGGTTCAAAATAACGAGTAAAATACAAACGGAATGACAGTGAGTCGCGTTTAATGACCGGCTCCCCCTGATTGTGACGGAGCCCGTGGAAGCTTCTGGTCAAACTGCACAGTGTGAATCGGTGCTATGGAAAAAAACGTTAAGAAGCACGGGTCACCGGAGAGCCCTGTTCTGCCTCTCCAGCACGGTGCAAGTTCCCAATGCTGCCATGGGACAACCCACATACCAAAGCCCCCTTATCTTCCCAAAGCCATTACTCTCGACGGTGTCCAAACGCGCGCATTTGTGCTTAACTCTGCATCTAATGCTAATTGCCCCCTGAGTAGCGTCCACCTTAAAGGCTCCTTCGCCAGAGATCTATACAAATCCAGAGAGTCTGGAGTGTGACTAATAAGTTTTTTATTTTTTTTTTACACTCCTTCAGGTACCAGAAGAGCCAGGCCATCTATCTGGAGTCCAAAGAGAACACCAAGATCAGCTGTGTTATCAGCTCAGTGGGAACAAACGAGGTCTGTATCCAATTAGCCCTCGTAACCGTCGGCCAGTGTTAGCTATACTGGCGCGTGGAGTGGACGGGCTGGGACTGGTTTGGTGTGCAGACAGTGTGTTAAGAGAAAGACCAGCGAGGTGGATGTATGTGTAATCAGTTGTGTAACTAAAATCACACTTACTCATAACTTATTGGACTCCACTGCCAGTCCTTTAAAAAGAAAAAGAGAAAACACACACACACACACACACACACACAGGCGCACATGAAAGGTTCCATGGAAACAGAAGTATGAAACCATAATTTGAGTCTCATTGTGTTTTACCTTTTTATTTAGTTTTTGTTAAACTTTAAATGTAGTAGAATTTTCACTGATGATGAAGCTAATGGCAAAGAGAGCTGGTCAAAGTATACGTGTATTCCGCCTGTGTTTAAATGTGGAACACTTATAGCCGTTTGACCATAATCTGTTTACATAAACTCACATCTACTGAGGACATGTATCCACAACCAAAGGGAGAAGCACTGTTTTTTTTTTTTTCTATTGTTTTGTTTGTTTGTTTGTTTTTTCCCTGGTTTATTATTTTTTCATTATTTCTCGTTTCTTTTCTCATCTAGATCTGGGTGAGGAAGACGAGCGACAGCACAAAGATGAGAATTTATTTAGGACAGCTACAGCGAGGAGCCTTCGTCATCCGCCGTCGCTCGGCCACGTAGACCGTCACTCCACTTTCCCTCCATCTTCATCTCCTTCCTCTCCACCCTCTTCTCTCTCTTTTTTTTTTATTCTTTCTCTCTCTCTCTCTCTGTCTTTCTGTTCCGGCTTTCCAGTCACTCATACCTTCTCGTCATGTCGTTTGGCTTTGTGTCTGAGTTCTTTTACTGACCGGCCAGAGGAGAACAGAAAGGAAACAGGAGAACAGAAAGGAAAGGTGGCGTCCCGTCAGTGAAACAGTTGACAGATGAAATTTGTACAGTGTGGGGAATGGTGTCGCTGCATTCGTTCTTTTGACGTCTTACACGTGAACATGTCATTTTTTGGTTACGGCGTGAGGCAGGGACGGTGGGATTACTGTCGCTGCTTTTAATTTAGTATGTGGATGAAAATGAAATAAAACCCTTTCCTGAATTCATCATCAGACAAAAAGAGTTTTTGTCTTTTTGACATTCTCAACTCTTACATAGACAGCAAATTACGACATGAATTGTATGATGTTTTCTGTAAGAGAGAAAAAGTAATGATGCCATTATGTTCTGGGTTTTTATATATATATATATATATATATATATATATATATATATATATATATTTCAGTGTGCAATTTTTCTGACCAAACTCTTCAACTGTTCAAATTTACATTTACATGAAGTCATTTGACAGGAGCCTTTGTCTGACTTAAAAAAAAAAAAAGAAAGAAAAACGCGTTAGCGGATAGGCCTAAATTAGCACATCTGTATATCTGCGGTGTATGTACCATATTCTTCACAAATCATTACCTCCACAGTTGTGTGCTCAATTTTTAATTTCACTTAATTTTTCATCAGTGGTATTGGTTATCAAAAGTGAAAAAGCCCTATATGAGTTTTGTTACTCATATCGTGGAAAAATAAATTAGTTCATTTAAAAGAAAAGATTAAAAACAAACAAAAAAAACGTTTATGTGAACGGGATCATTCAACCAAGGGGAAAAACAGCATCTGTTTTTACAAAGCATGGTTCGCTCCTTGTAACAAACACACTTCAGCTTAGCATTACCATCAGTTTAAGGGTATTTGTGAATGGTAAGACTAGAAAAAAATAAACAAACAAACAAAAACAAAAAAAAAAACCTTGAACAAGCCAGGTGCATTGTGCAGACTGGTAACTCCAGCGTTTACTATGTCAGCCTCATTCATGCTTTATCACATACATGGCATTCCACTGTCACACTTTCATATATACTGTTGCTGTTGTGAGTGTGTGTGATGTGTTCCTCCTGTCTGTGTCTGATTGCTAGTTTCCCTGCGTTGATGACTCCGACCGTCACGAAGACAGTTACTGTTTTTTCTGCAGAGTGCAAAACGCTCCGCCTTGGTCTTGTTTGTTTCTTACTTATATGAATCCTTTATTTCATTTATTTTTATTTGCTTGTTTATTTACTGAATTCTACGTTCCCTTTTAGTTTCGGATGAGCTCATCTGGAGCGGGCAAATGTGTGTAATAGCTAATGGTAATCGTCATGACAACAGTCATTTATCTACTCAGTCACAACAGAACAGATAGAGTACGTCTTAAGTTGCCTTCAGTTTACTGTCATATTTTATTTGATGTTAACCCTAAGGCCTCTCAGCCACTTTTGAGGTAGTCTGACATGCCTTGACATTTCTAGATATTTCACCTGCCTAAAAAAATATTGGGCCTCATTCACCGACCATTCTTAAGAAGACATTTCTTCACTTACGCAGTTTTCACGAAGATTGTGACATTCACCAGTGTTTTCTTGTTTGGGCATTGTTCTTGGGTATAAGAACAGAATCTACAGCACACTCAAGAGAACACTTACGCACAGTGCTGACATGTTTGTGCATAATAATAATTGTTTATTGAATTTCCTTCAGCTCGACAGCTGTATGATATAGGATTTAAACTACAATAATATTTTTATCATTTCTAATAATTTTTAATAATTATTTTCATTATTTTACAAAGCATTATGGTCTTTTAAAATAAATAACCACTCGAAGTGCTACATATGCTTATATTCAGCACAAACTCAGCACCAATAATCTGAGAGCAGTAAGAATTTCTTTCATCTATTTTTTGTTTAAATCAACTTTCAGAGGTGCTGACATATTGTAAAAAACACATTTCTGGCCAAGAGCTCTGAACCTTGTAAACATAGGTGCTGGCTACACATAGGTGATTAGCATTCAGAATTTTCATGTGGTCTGACTACTAAAGTGTTACTAAAGTATTGGAGTGTCAACACACCTGTAATAGTTCCCCACCCCCTGCCCATCAGTCTGGAATGTCATTGTGCCCCTCTCTGCCCCCCTCCCCCACCACCACACACACCAGTTTTGAAAGACAGTATGAATTCTGAATCAGAAAAGAAGAGACAATAAAGGTCTTTTTACAGTTTATTAAAAATGCTATGTTCAAACCCAAACATGCAATGGACAAAATTGATGAAAAGAAAGTGCAATCACATCGTGTTCCTGGAATAACGACAAAATAAATGAATCAAAGAAGAATGGGCTGTCAGTCCTTTTGATGCCAAGCTTCAAAACAGTTCCTGTCTGGCTGAAGACAAAGGTAGACACCACATGCTTTGCACTTCCAAGGCGTTTTTGTGTTTTTCCCCCTATGCTCCCTGCAATACGCACAGGTCCTGCGGCCGGCGGAAGCCCTCGTCCTGCTGTCCGTGACAAGCTCAGCCCCGGGAACTGGTAGATGAATACCGCTGGCCTTCTCTACGGGCGTCTTCTGTGTCTCCAGTGTCACACCGCACAGCTGCACAGTGAGCTCCTCCATGAAAGCCTTGTGGGTCATGCTGTCCTGTTGCATGAGTTCTTTGTGGAGAACATAGGCATTGGTCGCAGCGATGTCCAAGAAGCCATGGAAGAGTTTCCTGTACCACTTCATGGTTCTGTGCCGGGATGTGTGATACTGGATCACACGGTCAGACAAATCAACGCCTCCCATGAGCTTGTTGTATTCCATCACTGGTGATGGACATGGAAATGACTCTGTGCTCCAGACACCCTGTTTGGATCTCACTCTCCTCTGTACTGCATCCCCAGTGTAGGCTGTATGGATGGTGGAGCAGACAGACACCTCTTGTGTGTCCATCCACTTCACAAAGAGGAGAGGACCGTCCCTTATCCAGCGGTACGTTCCTCTAGGAGACTTCTCTGTCAGCGCATTGACGGAACTGCGTGGACAGTCCTTTCTGGACTCTCTGTATGTTCCACAAGCACCAAACTTACAAGCAAATAAGTCCTTAAAAAGCTTTGGGCTTGCATAGAAACTGTCCATGTACACATGGTACCCAGACCCCAAATGCATTCTGTCAATCAGTGACATGACAGAGTCATAAGACAGCCCCTGGCCTGTGGGGAAGTCGTTTTTTCCAGTGTATACAGAAAAGTCCACAGTGTACCCATTGCTGGAGTCCGTGAGCACAAACGACTTGAAACCCCACTTGGTTGGCTCGTCCCTCGTGCACCGTGCCATGCCAGAATGTCCTTTGTAAGGCACCATACGTTCAACCACAGCAAGATTCCTACGGGGATGATAGAATGCCTTACAGGCACTCTGAATCGTGCACATGAGGGGTTTGACTCGGAACAGTCTGTCATGCTCTGAGGTTCCCCTCTTGGCATCATTGATTCTGTCCTCATCTGGGTCACTCATGTGTACATTCCAGGATATGGTCCGGTATCTGTCCCTTGACATCACTCGTGATGGGAAAAGGAGGGAGAAGACGGAGTTTGTCCGCCAGTAGTCGGCAATGCGATCCCGTTTGACCATGGCCATGTAGAATATCAGTCCAATGTATCTGTAAAATTCAACGACTCCAACATCCATCCACCTGTACTTTGCACCTCCGGCTACACTCCTGGCAGCTTGTTTGTTGGTATTCCGGCAGAGGGTTTCCACAGCCTCCTCCGAAAAGAACAACTTGAAGAGGTCCAGAGGAGTGTGGCTGTCCCCTGTGCTCAGCTGCACACCAGGCTCCCTCGCAGGAAGAAACCGCAGCGGTGGTGGAGAGGCATCGCCATCACTTTCTGTCTTCCATGACAGCTGTTGCTGGCTGGGCTGACACCGTGCTTTCTTCCTTGGAGGTGGAATGTTCTCCTCGTTTCTGTAAAATAATAAAAGAAAAAAATGTGAGCGGTTGCCCTTTCGTAGAATGTGCAACTATTTACAAATTAAAACACAGAATTCGCCATTACACATTACAGCAACAACTCGGCACCAGTCGCACTGCTGAAATATGCTATCCAGCTACCTAGCCTATAAGATAATCAACATCACACTGTCCATTACAAAAGCTAGTCAAACGAAATTAACTTCACTTACTCATCACAAACATCTTCAGCGGGATCGAGTCGAAGCTCAAAGTGGCAACGTTCTTCCTCACTATCCTCACCGCTTTCATCCGAGGAGAAGTTGCAGTCGTCGTCGCTCTCCAGGGCAAGGTTCTCCTGGATCTGTCGCAAGGCGTCAGCAGCAGAGATGCGCGAGTGTGCCATCGTGTTGCTCCTCGGTCAGTGTAATAACAATCCAAAGGTGGGCTCTCCTTTATAGGAGTCAAATTGGGCGTTTTCACACGTTTTCCTGCCTCGTATAATGACCCAATAACGACTGCCGAATTACCATACCGTTATCGTATGAATAGCTCTATTTGCTAATGGGTGGGCCATCAAGAGCTAATTTCTGCCTCAGACACTGAAATGTGCATGATATTCTTTTTATCCCCCTCTCATAGTTCTACAAAATAAATTTTTATTGTAACTATATACATTTTAAAGTAGATTATCGAGGGATTCGGAGGATTTTTTTTATGTTTCTTGGACAAAACCTAGCAGAGTTTTCGAAGCGGTTTGGCGAAATTTCTGTTTTAAGTCGCCAGCGGCACTGGCGACCCGTGTCTACCCTTGCCTTCAGCCAGACAGAAACTGTTTTGAAGCTTGGCATCCTGATCAGGAGAACTGACATTTCATTGTTATTTTATTCATTTCTTATTTTGTATTATTTCAGTAACATAATGTGATTGCACTTTCATTTCGTCACAATTTTGTCCATCGCATGTTTGGGTTTGAACAAAGCATTTTTATAAACTGTAAAAAGACCTTTATTGTCTCTTTTTTTCTGAATTCACACTGACTTTCCAAACTGAAGGGTGGGTGGGTGTTTGGGGGGGGGGTCGCAGAGAGGGGCACAATGACATTCCAGACTGATGGGCTATTACCTTTGACAGTGGGGCGGGGAACTATTACAGGTGTGTTGACACCTACCTCATCAATAGGCCATTTGAGGCTCTAAAATGGGCACAGACGATGTCCTGATAATGGTATGAGTCGTGTGACGTTTTTTACCACTTGGGATATACATGCCTTATTCTTACAACCATCGCTAGAAAAAAGGGGGACGAGAAGCCTCTGGGAATACGAACATTTTCTCTCCGCGCTGCTGCTCCCTCCACCCTTCACTCTAAATCAGTTTTCACACCTCCCTGTACACATCAGTTTTCAGCTCCACACTGGGAGCCCCGGCTAGCCTGTAGATATATGTGGGAGGTGGTTGAGAAGGATAGAGGGGGCACGGATTCTGAGGAGTAAAGTGTCCACTTATTGTACCGCGTGATTATGTCTCGTCTTGAGTTTATCTCTGTTTCGCAGACTCTGTGTGTGGTCTGTGGATGAAATTGCGTTCCCGCGCACTGAAAGCTGTCCCTGTCCTTAATATCTAAACAGAATTCATATACAGCGCTCTAACGGACTGCATTAACAGTGTTGGTAAACAGTGTAATAAGAAGGATTAATTGCTCGGTTTTGTTTTGAGTGTCCGTTAACCTTAGTTCATCTATCATAACTTGCAGACGTCTTTTATGTTTAAATGCATAGACACTCTGGCCTCGGCATCATTTACCGCGTTATAAGTAACTTATTTGTTTACTCAGTCAACTCCAAATGAACCCTCTCAATCAGTCTATTAAAACGGCCAATATAACTTTTGATTAGCCGTTCGTTTTCGCTTCTGAGTTCCCGTGTCTGCAAAGATTATATCCATGGAGGGAGCTTCGACGTGTAAATACAGTTTTCATTATTTTTTCAGACACTCCTACAAAAATGCGCGAAATTATCCATAAAACTGCAATCTTGATGTAAGAGGATGTGAAACTCTGACGGCTTGCTCACACGTCGCAGTTTTTGTTTGTGCCGCAAACACAAGTTAAGCATCATGCTACAATTTAACTGTCAAAGTTATGGTGACAGTGGAAACCGGTAATGGCGCGATCTCCATGGAGACCAATCTACTACCGGAATTCATTTAGAATTTGGACCCCTTCCTTGCTGCCGGGAACACTTGACCTCTTTTGGCTTTTGTCCCAATTTACTGTTAGATTCACAGAGAATGTAAAAGATTTGGCTTCTCTGCTGCTGTTTAAATCTATTTTCCATTTTTTTTAATCAACCTAAGCTTGTATCAACTTGACCTGCCTTGAACTAAAAACCTAAGTGCTTCCCCATAAAATCTGAATATCTCATACTTTTCATGAAACGGTGTCTCATCCAAACAGTTCCTCAATTAGGAGTTACATAGAGGTTCACTCTAAAGGTTGAAAACTACTGGCAGTTCTTTTGACTTTCAGAAAAGATTACCTTGAAGTTGTAGGTATGACCACAGGTTGGCTTTCTGTCCCTTTATAATAGGTGTTACTATGTGTCTTCCAAAACCTTTTTTATTCGTAATTTCTTTCACATGTAATGTCGAGGAAATAAAGATATACCATAATAATTGTATATATAACTAACATTAAAGATAGAACAAACAACAGCCCCCACTCAAATCTTTGACAGGGCAAGTGATACAATCGTGCTTACTTACATATGAATTTATATTGTTGAAATATCATTGCTTAATATGCCATACTGCTTATTCATCAAATGACATCACAGGTGGGAGGCATAGGCCTACTTTTCTGAGTCGAGATGGAGACTAGATCACTATAATGCCGACAACACAGCGGAGACACTTATTATAGCCTTTTATTTTTCCCTCTCATATTTTATTTACGGCAATTCAGAGCCTGGGTCTGATATCAGAGAGAGTAGGGTCGGAGAGAGACTGTTGTAGCTGCAAACTCGTACCGCTCCAACCAAGTTTATACCCTACTCAATCCAGCGAACCTTCCGGAGCCACCAGAAGGCCCATTAGAAAGGGAGTGATTGAAATTGTGTTTTGCCTCTAGTGAGAAAAAGAAAACACTGCCTTCGTAATCTCTCTTCCAAACGTGTAGGCTAATCTAAATTCTCAAGCGGGGTGAAATGTTGTGGGGGCTTTTATGTAAGAGTCTCCAATCCCTTTTCGATCGGGTGCTTGAAAACGCGCACACACACATATACACACTCAAAATACTGTACAAACATGCATTCGCAGCGACGATTAAACTACCACACACTTTGAGACTGGCAGTTATTGTGTGGTGGGGGGGGGCAAGGAACACTGGATCAATTTTCTCTTGCGGGAAATTTAGTTTATCGTGACAAATTGAATTTCTTTTCTTTTCCTTTCGTCGTTGTTGTTGTTTACAGACAGAAATCGTTGTTTGCGTTCCTGTCGGGGTACTCTGAGAATGTTGCGTTGTTGAGACATCGTAAGTCTTGGTGATGCAGCGGTTCGCGTTGGTGTGCACACCCTCTGTTCTCCTGGACATTTAATCAATACACTGCAGGCCTAATGTTCTCCCAGGCCAGTCTCCCTCACACTCAACAAAAGACTACAGCAGACGTACTCTCCTTATGTGGGGACTGGGTGGACTCGTAATCATTCAAACATGGTAGCCATGAAAGCATAACTGATTCATGTGCCTTAAAACCATTTACCAGTTCTATATAGGTTATGGTCCTTTTCGACTTTAATAGAGAGACAGTATATAATCTCAGAATATCCCATATCCGTGGTTCCTGACATTATGAAATCCAGTGAAATTCCCTTGTGAAATTCCGTCCACACCTTAAAAACATCATTCGTTAGCACCGCTATTAGTGGCAATTGACCTGAGTCACACACTGGGTCGACTGCAATTTAATAAAATAAAAAAAGAAGAAGAAAGAAAGCTTTAGAAATACCACATCATTTCAGAGCAGTGATGTGGTAAGTGACGTTGTTAAGCTCTGTGCATGCGCCTCTGACTTGGGAGGTAATGGTCTCCGTCACCTTTATTCCAGATTTCTTTATGGCTCGTGACAGAATCTGAATGTCACACGTTTGTCTTTTTTCCTTTTTTTTTTTTACCGTCCTCTCTCGTTCACCGCTGCTCTCAAGCTGCGGTTGCTGCTTCGTCAGAGGCAACGCGCTCTCTCTCTCCACACCCGCTTTATTTATGGCGGTTTCAAGTCTGGCACTTGAACGACGTTGGCCTCGCGCGCTCCGCATTAACTCAAGATGCCACAGCGTGTCGGACTGTTCCACATAACTCCCTGCTGCCATGGATACGTCACTTTGTCTCTCATTAGCTTTATTAAAATTGAGAACAAAATTACCTCCAATTAGTGTTTCCATGGCAACGTGGCGCACGTATAATGATCTTCTTTGGGGGTTTTTTTTTCGTCCCCTGGTTCTGACAAGAAATTGTTGTGCTTCCCCCTCTGGCCATTAAAATGTAATTCTGTGCAGAGTCATCTGGTAAAGCTAATTTATGAAAACCAGTTCAATGACTTTTCTTTTAGAAGAACTCAGATTGCAGTTTCACATTTTGCCAGTTATAAGAGATTTGTGATGTGTGCAGAGAGTAGTCTATGCTAGAACATCATTAACTGATAAAGTGAAAAATGTGACGGCTTGTTTTTGCTTACCTGCGTTCCATGTTCCCCATGTCATATTTGATAGAGGACTACATCTGTTTCCATTTTCGACTATTATTTGTCCACCTCAGAAAGTAGAAACGTTAAATGTGATTACTAGTCCATGAGTCTTGAGGGAAAATAAACGCCTCACAAAAGTGTTTGTGTAAGGTCTTTTTGAAAGTTGATTACAGCATATTTATTCCTGTGAGAGTGGGGTGTTGCAAAACATAAGACAGTCGAGTAACTGTTAAAAGCATTGTTTAGCGAGGAGACGAAGCCGTCTGATACAGATCTATTCTTATCGGCGGCATGCGGAGAGAGAAGGCATTTATAGAAATGCCACTTATGCCTAATGGTGATAGTTACAATGAGGATTCCGGTGAAATGGAGGTTGACATAGTAACAGGATGATTTTTCTTTTAAATGTGATAAGTGCAGTTCAGCATTCTCTTTGTTCAAACGACAGATTTGTATTGATGTTTGCAACGCTTTTTATTTTGTTGCTATTTAAAAAAAAAAAAATGCTGTAGCCCCTTTCTATATCACCAGAAATCTAGATCTAGCCTTAATGTTTGACATCGTTTCAAAACAACATTTTTAAGCGTACAAAGTCTTGTTACTTGATTTGTGAGGCTCTCTGGTTTCTTTTAGGAGTGTTGCAAATGCAGCAATCTCATTTTCTTCTTCCCGTGGCATATCTAGGAGTCATTTGCCTGGCTGTTAGCAGCCTGCGCTAATGATTAGGATGAACAATAGCACACACAAAGTGTATGACACTTAGTGAAGTCTCTCATTTCAAATGTTGTTTTATTACGCTATTGTTCATTTTCAGCCTATCTTGCTAAGAGAGAGTGCATTGTGGGCACCATTATCGTTGCCCCTAATAAACCAAAACTTAGGTGGAGTGGGATGTGGTGTTTGGCAATGGTAAAGAGACGCTGCTACATCAACAATTACATGTTGGTACTGCAGTGCAGTGGTATAAAGTGGTCCTATTTTTCCCTAACGTCTGGGTTTTTTGAGGAGTTTTTTCTTGCCCGCTATGAGGATTAAGTCAGGGGGTGCCACCCTGCTCTGTTTTGTTGTAATCCTGTGGGCATGTAAAGCCCTTTGAGACTGTAAACAGTGATATTGGGCTCTAAATAAACTTAAACTTGAAACTTGAAACTTAAAGTTTCATTAGTTTGTTTTTAGATAAGGCCATTAACAGGCTTGTTTTTACGAATGCTAACTCTTAAGCCTTGAGTATTACCAACAGGAAGGACACGCACTAGGGCAGATAGCTGTTGTAGAAGGGGGTTTGCCTCGTTGTTTCCGTTGTTTGTCAGTTCTGAACTTCGTCAGTGCACATTCTTCTCTGTTCTGAAGTTGTTCCCTAGACGTTCTCCTCCAGAGGACTACTGAAGGAATTTGGTTCTTTGCGACCAGCATGATAAATACAGAAGCTTCCATGAAGTCCACATCCAACTGTCTTTGCAGTGGTTATCCATCACGTTAGGACAACTTGGTCTACAAAAAAAAACCCCAAAAAAGTCTAAAAACTGTCTTGTATTACTCTTGGCTATTTCTTTGATCTAAAACAACTGTCACTGATCTTCAGAATGACTGCAGATGTATCAGTAAGAGTTTTACCAGGAGATGGAAGTGGTTCCGATGCTCCACTCTCTGAGGCGTATTTCAGGAGTTGCTAGGATCATTTGGTGATAAAAGGCAGCCATTACATCACCATGATAAATAGAATCAGAATCACTTTATAAACTTAACATACAGGTTACACAGGAACCTAACCTGACCAAGAGTGCAAGTTCATTCAGCATATTCAACACCGGTCACCGGTTTTGGGAATTTACTGTTAGGTGTCCTCGTTTGGTACCAGTACCAGTTCTTACAGTGACAATACCAGTTTCCCAAGGGGGGGGTTCCTGGAACATGATTATATAAGGTCTCTTGACTGTCATACTTCCAATTATACGGTGTAATCATTAGCATATGTTGGGCATGCACGTGTGGTTGCCATTAACAACGTGTGGGCAGTCGGGATGTATGATGTGTGAGTGAAAAAAAAAAAAAAAGAAGAACTGAAATGCCATGCATTATGTCCAAATATTGATATAATGTTCTCATGGTTGGTCTATGCTTGACATCTCCATTATATGCCTTTGCTTTTGATGTAATGGTTCTCAAGCTATTTGGACAAGTGTTGACAAGTTAGACTCATATATCCGTGTGTGTTGATCCAAGAAAGACACAGAAGAAGAGGGAAAGATTTTGACAGTTTTATGATTGCTTTAATGTTCATAATTAATGCAAAGAGCTATTTTGGTAATCTTAAACCATAAAAAAGATTAATCTCCGTAGCATGGCTACATCAGGAGGAGGTCTTTCCCATCCATTAAGAGTACATTTGTCAAGCAGACTTCCCATGACGACAAACCACAAGTCATTACGTATCTTATTTGATTTTTTGGATATGCCTCGGTTCACAAGGAGAGAAATGCGCACTTTTGAAGCCTTTGGTGAAATGAATGTTTCATAAATCAGCATGAGCTGATCTCTCCATCTTAAACCAATTTAAGAAGAACCCTCGAGACCGAACTGTTTGGCCAATGCAGGAATGGCCTGAGCTGACTAGACTGAGACGGTTATTAGCTGGGATCGCACAGCTTATGACAGATTATAGTTTAGATTTGCACTGTTATTTGATGGCTGGAATAGTGCTGGCAATCTTCTCAGTCCTCTAAACGGAAAGCAGCTGAGATATTTTTAAAAAAAAAAAAACAAAACCCAACAGCAGAGCTGTGGAATTAAGATTCATTAGTTTGTTTGACGTTACGCCGGTCACCAGTTAAGTAAGGATGACCATCTTACAAAGAGAGTCGATAAAAAAGATCAACAAGACAGATTTTACATTTCGTGCTGGTCGGGTTTTTCCATGTCTTGTGGTAAGCACATGAAAGAAAAATAATAATAATTAAACAACAAAAAAAAACAATACTCAGAGATGTAAAGTTACTGTGAGTTAAGTTCTAAATACCAGCGTGTCCAGACCAAATACTGCACCTGGGCAACTACCTTCCTTTAACAGTAGCAGACTTTCAATGGGACTGGACTGTTGGACACTAAAAGTAAAACTGTTTATCCATTCATTTGTCTGCCATACTTCTATGGCTGTTCATAAGGCCAGAGGAAGGTTTGAGGCATGTACTACTATAACAGGCTAAGCCAAAGCAACGCAGGAAACAGCATCCTCAAACCCCTAAAGTAGATAAAGAGAGAAAGCGCTAACATTTTGAAACTCAGGAAAGTTAAGGAGGTTGTGTTTTCTCACAGGTTGACTGTGATATCAGATATTTCTATTTTTACCCCGTAACAAATGGACCAGAACTCATTCTAAGCTCAGCAAATGCCGTTGATGGCTTTTCCTGTATTTACGCAGCAAAGCCCCGCTGTTTCATCTCCCGTTGTAGCGCGGTATATTTTCTTTCCATTTTCCTAAGGAACTTTTAATCACACAAAGATAAAAGTAAAAAGAATGACAAGGTAACGGCTTCTGAAATTTGATTTTCTCGCCGCGGAGATGAGAGCGATGACTTTATGTCGTTTTAAAATGAGAAGTGTCTTTTATCTTCTGGCTAAGGAGTGAGACTGAAGTGAAGAAGAAGAACAAAAAAGAGAAGAAAACAGCGTTACGGCAGTGTAGAAATTCCGAGGGCAATGAAATCCACTGAGCATCAGTCAACGCTTTTCCCATTTCCACAAAAAAACTGATTGGCCAGAATTTCCTCAAAGCCTCTCTTTTCCCTCTACATAAAAGATGAATTATGTTATTACGGTTAATCCAGACACTCCACTGATTTAACACTTAGCACTTATGTACTATCTAGTTCTTATTTGTGACCCTTTTGCTGGAGCTACTTGATAGCTTATGTTATTGCTTATGTTATCGGGCCTTTTGACCTACTTATAGTCCATTCTCTTATATTCCTTCAACATCCTTGCATTTGTATTTGGTCTAATACTGAACTTAGCATTGGCACTTATGCAACAGACAGCTCCCTTAAAAACGATATGCCTGGTGTGTAATCTGCCCGTCTTGGAAGTTGCTTTGAATAGAAGCTAAATGAATAAATATATATGTAAATGATTTGCGTATCACACAAGGCTTAATACTTATTGCAGGAAGAAAGAAAAAAAGAAAGAGAAAAAAAAAGAGACAAAAAAAGAGGCAGCGCTAAGGTTTCCGTGTGCATTTTTCTTTTTCTTTTTTTTTGCTTTAAAATGACCAGGTCTTAGCGCTGGCAGGGGTTTGGCGGAGAGAGAATTGACTCGGTTGGCTAAGTCTGAGTGTGGAGAAAGCAGCCCTAACGATAACAACAAGAATTAGGTGAAGAGCATTTCTGCTGCCGCTGGCCTGTCCCTCAGCTGTTAAGAGAAAACTGTCAGAAGCATCTCCCCACTCTTTCGCCAAACACATCTCTCTCTCTCTCTCTCTCTCTCTCTCTCTCTCTCTCCCTCTCCCCCTACCAGTCAGTTCTGAAGATGAAGCTCACTGGCTGAACCAGGTGCTTATTAACTGGATTCTGTTTGCACAGTGCTAAAGCTACGCTGCTGTGAATAACACACTATTTGCTTTTGCAATCTCTGCTTTCCATAAACACCATCATTATTGTCTTCATGTTCGTGACGCTGTACTCTCAGTTTCCTTAGAACCATTCAAATTCAGAAAAACACTGTATTAGAAATAGTATCAAACACCCCCCCCCCCCCCCCCCCGCCCCCGCCCTTTTTTTGCCTCTGTAAAGCACATATTTGAAGAATGGGCACTTGAATATTAACAACGAAAAACCACAAAACAAAAAATATGTACAGGGTGTTGGCGTAAGTGTAAAGTTCACAGTCGTTTCTGTACGTTTATGTCTCACTGTTTACCTCTTGTTTAGTTCCACACCTGAAACGAGTGTTGAAGCTATCTTTTCACCTTGTGTTTGCAGTCATGTCTCTCAAAAGATTCGGGCGTGAAGCCAACCTGCTCCTTGGCTTTATTTCTCTGACAAGCTGTATGCACTTTTCTGAGTCACTCTGGATCAAAACGTTGGCTCTGTGAAGAAATGGGAATGTTTGAGTTAATTTCAAAGCTGTATCCCGAGACACAGAACACGGTGATAATTTGCTGAAACGTCTCTTCCAACTCAAATACTCAAAAACACATTAACCTCAGTCAAAAAAACAGGTTTTTATTCTTGAACGACAAGAGGTCAGGGGTGATTGCGCAAGTCTATTCAGTGGCACTGGTAGCCGTAATCCTGTTCTCACCGTGCGTACTTTTTTTTTTTAACAATCCTGTTCATGTTTTAACATTCTGTATTGAAAATAAAATTGTTACAACAGCAGATCATGTCTTTGGATTCTTTTTTGAGAATGAAATGCATTTTTTGGCTGTGTCCACCTTGTCCACTCACAATGTTATGATGCAAATACATTTGAGGACCTATGATAAAGCAACATCACATGAGAGAGATAGCTATTATACTCAATATAAGCACTCCAGTGCTGCTATACTGAATATCAGCACTCATGGAATGCCTCTTGTCCAATCAAATTGCTTATAATTGGTGTTAACGACACTGGCTATAGGTCATTGTGTGAGCAACATTTCTGGCGCTTAATACTGACGTTGGCAATGTTGGGTTTAGCTGTATTTAGCTTGTGTTAGCAATCAAATAAGAGTTTGATGCAACGGGGAGATGCAGAGTGAACTTCAAATGGGTAGGAGTACTGTTTCATTTTATTTTCTCATCTGGCGTTTTGATTGTTTATTGTAGCAGCTTGGTTTGGTTTTGCGGCTGCATATTGTTGCTACTGTCTTTATGCCTAACTGTTCTTATGATGATTCTGCTAAATGGAGGAGTCTGTTTGCATTGTCGACTTTTACTACACATTTCTGACAGTTTTCTTGGCTATATTCAATATAGTACATAATAATATGGTACATGGTAGCTTATTATTTAGCTAGCTGCTGTTGATTTTCAGGCCTGTTGGCTGGTCTTTGAAATGCATGCGGCAGGTTAATCAGAGTTTTGTGATGGTGTTGTATCGTTAACGTGCAAAAAAAAAAAAACCCTGAATCAATCTCTCTCTCTCTTGCTCGCTGTCACAGCCTGCACCTCAGTTTGGACTTTTAGTTTGTCATGTCTTTGTGTGCCTGATCTCTGTCTGTCTCCGCCCCTCACCTGTTCCCGTTTGTCTAATTATTGACCTTGTTAATTTTACCCAATCCTGTTTTGCCCTGTTTAGTTCTCCCTCTATTTAAGTCCTAGTGTTTTCCTTGTCCTTTATCTATCGTTGTTTGTGTTTTAGAGCACACTGTTACGCTGCACCTTTTTGTTACCAGTTTTTGTTCCTGTTCTGCACATGTATTTTGATCTTCGGTTCCAGTAAGGTCCTCTGTTTTTTCACTTCAATCATCGTGTCTTTGCACTTGGGTCCTGCACCACACCACCAGCGTGACACTCGCTCACTCGCTCGCTGAGTAGTCATACGTGCGTGCGTCTGTACCTAAACATTAAAGGTAGCCCACAACCGGGCGGACGGCTCTTGTGCATCGTATGAAATGTAATCCTGCCGGCGCCCCTGAGTCCATAAAACATAAAGTTAAAACAGGTATTACAATCTGTGCTCTTATCTCCCTTTAATTTGGCTTTTCTTTCCCTGTCTTTCTCCCATTGTGCATAACTAACGACAGTACAAAGTGCTACCACAAGCAAGCGAAAGTACCTTGTGTTCCTTTTCAAACTCCTGTATTTCATTTACGCTTCGCCATGGGGAGAGGCACAGCATCATCAGGGACCCGTAGCCTTATCAAAGACAACATAAGCCCAGACTCCAGGCCATGGAAATAATTCAGCAGCGTGAGAAGTGGTATTGTTTTCTCCCCTCAGAGGTATGGGCCTGTATCTTACGCGGCCTTGTCTAATTAAACAAATAAATAAAAAAAGGACAGGAAGATGTCACGCCCCCGAAGTCTCGTAAAGCGCAGACTGCAGCTGTCCACCGCCCATCAGCAGAGATCTCTCTCTCTCACTCTCTCTCTCTCTGTCTCTTTCTCTCTCTTTCTCTCTCTCTTAAGATGGCTTCAGGATATGAGATTTGGGTGGAAATCGTTTTTATTTAGTTACTTTGTGGGCAACATTACAGATTAAGACGTACTGTCTTGGTTTTTTGTTTGTTTGGGTTTTTTTTTTCTCTAACCACAGAGGGGCCATTTCTTGTTCCATGGCAGTGGTGTTGACTTAAGGCTAAGTGGGGGGGGGGGGGGGGGGGGGGGTCTGGGACATGATGTCACCACACTCCCCCAGCACTGTTGCCCAAAGGCATGATGGGAGTTGTCAGAGGAAGACCAGGGACATAATGACCCAAGGTCCTATGCGACCCTGAAACAAGAAGGTTTTTTTTTTTTCATGTTTTTATTTCTCCACTAGGCAGAAATTTGCGTATATTCGTGTATGTGTTTGCGCGTGTGTGAGTACATGACAGTCTTAAATAGAATATTTACCCAGCAAGCCTGGATTTTAACATCTTTCCTCAACCCGGCAGTCAGTTTCTCTCAGATATGAATAATGCACGCTAAGAAATTATATAGTCTCCCACCATGGTGTCTAGATGTGTAGATATTCATTTATAACTAAACTTCAGAATTTAGCTTTGTGCCATTTAGATACAGTAGTTCTTAGCGCTTTTTCATATTTACGACCATTATAATAGCACGTTTATTCATTATTACATGTAATATGGGAGAGCTGAGTAATAGTGTAATGAATTTATTTCCATAGAAAGGAATTACACTTTATTTAAATTTGGAATTTCTGTGAATTGATAGGGATTATGCAAATGTAAGAACAAAGGGCAACCAATGTAGCACGGATGTCACAGTTCCCACTGTCAATCTGTCATCTCTTCTTTTATTACATTTATGTCAGGTTTTCACTGAACATCTATCACTCCTTTACAGCCGCTGTCTTCCTCTTCTTCTTCCCTTTTTTTTTTCTCTTACGGAGAGGTAAAAAAAAAAAAAAGATAAGCCATAATGAAACTATCCTTCGCTTTGAAAACCCATTTGGTTTTTAGGAGAGTGTGCGTGTATGTGGATTTTTTTTTTCCTAATGCACACACTGGGGGCAAATACTGAAAGGTCCTGCAGAGCTAGAGTTGACTCCATGCGGTTAGAAAGACCACAGCTCTCATCTTTCCCTGACGCCAGCTGCGTGGGCAACTCCCTGTGATCCTTCCTCTTTCTCTTGGGTAAATCCTGTGAAAAAGAAAAAAAAGGAGAAATGGAAAGAAACCTGTATCTTAAAAGCACGCCGGATCTCCACGACTCTTAAGAAAGGGGAAATAAAATAAAAGCAAGCCTTTCACAAACTCCTCTGATGTAAACGTATTCCTAAACAGAAAGCTGAAGGTCATGACCCCCTGAAGGTCAATGCTAATTCGCTCATGACCTGTGGAATGAGGCATTGTTAGGTGGCAACAAGGACCACTTCCATTAGGACGGAAGCGTTTCAGCGCAGAATGAAAGTGATCACTCTGAAAGGTTCTGCATTTATCGGTGTTTATTGGAGACAACGTGTCAGGCCTCCTCCACATCTGTCTGATTGCATTGCTTGGTCTTTGTACCACTTTGCTTGCAGCAGAACCTTGTTGATGGTGCCAGTCCCCAGACTGTTCCTGTACCCGTTTAGCCGCTGTTTCCGCGTGGACCATCAGCAAACTGAGGCGTGTTTGTGGTTACAGCTACTGCCAAACATGCCCCAGCACTCAGCCCTCACCCAAAATCAGCGACATCTCCTCCTCCACCCACAGCAGCCTAAAAAAAACCCCCTAACACACGACTCTTCACATGTTCATGTTTTATCTCAGACCAGGAAAACTATGTAATGTCAGAATATTCTCATTATACTCAGTGTCTCTTTTTGTTCAATGTGTCATTATATTCTATCTATCTATCTATCTATCTATCTATCTATCTATCTATCTATCTACAGATATCTGCTTAAAAGAGGGAAACAGTCTGTCTCAGAAATTCTCTCTCTCTATCTATCTTTTTCTGAACCTATCTCTCAAACAGCCAGCTCACACAGAGATAGAGAGATTCTGCTTGCAGCAGTGTGTCTCTTATTGTTTAAGATTGGTATTACGCAACTTTTTCAACTTCAAAGACAGACGGAAAAATGATTTTGTTTCAGCTCTCTGCGTGTGTCAGTCTTATCCAAGGACAAATGGAACTGACAGAGTTTGGTGCAAAAAGATTTGGTCTGAGATAAGGGTAAAAAAAAAAAACAACATTAAAAAAGAAAAAAAGCAATTCTATCATCGCAGCATAAAACTCTAATGAGAAAACAACTGAAGGAGGACATTAATTTAGAATATATATATATATAAATATTTATATGAAAAAAATGATCTCACAGTGTACTGCTTTTTATATTTTATTTATTTTTTGAAAAGATCATTCTTTTCTACTAAGTCATGGTTGAAAAGAAGGGCGAGAACCTAATTATACAACCTCATTCTACAATTTGATGATGTTGCATTTAGGATATGTGTGGGGCCACTGAAACAGATAACCATGGAGTTGGAAAGCGCCGGAAATCATTTAGTTCTTATTTACTGTTGATTGGATTTTTTTTTTTTTTTGCTCTTCTCTGCTGAGTCATGATTGTGTCATAACGTGAGAGGCCTTGTCACACACTGAAAAACATATGGAGTAATACAGAAAATATGGTCTGCAAGCTATATTTACTTTACATTTATAAACAAACAAACAAAACAACAAAACAAAATTTGTTCTTTAACTTGCTCCTTTATATATGGAAATCACAGCCTCTGTTTGGAAATGTTGCATATTTGTGTGGCTGATTATAAAACTTTGCACGGCTTTATGAGGGAAGTCATGCCCAGATCGCGCTGGTTTCTCTCTTGACACAAAACAAGTCACTTTCGTTTGACAGACAGTAGCATTTGCAGACATAATGTGCTGATCTTTCAGGAGTTCTACTCAAAAACAATCATTTGTTTAGGGCAAGCAACTTCTAGTGTTGGCAGAACCTTCATCTGAAAGATTGTGTCGAATTAATCTCGTAAACCAGTAACAGGAAAATAGATCACAAAACAAAACACGCACGCGCACACACACACACACACACACTGCAATATTTTCTTGTTCCTCGTCTGAAACGTCTTAATGGCTGAGTAGCCAAACGAGCAAAAACTAAATGTTACTCAAAACGACAGATGTAATGTTTGTGTTTTGTTCCTGTCAAACGCATCGGGTATTTTTGCATCGCCTGAAAGTGTCTTTATAGCCACTGAAGTCATAATTAGATGTCTGAAAAGTCGATGGAGATAATGGATTTTTGAAAGAGCTGCCATAGAGAGAGACTCAGAATTAATCGGTACCGTTTTGACAGGCCTGTCTATCAAGACAGGAGATTCAGTTTATTTTGGACTTGAAGGTGCCGCTCGTGAAAAGACGCGGACACGCACACAAATGTTAAACGAAGCCACGAGTTATGCAAATGCCAAAATAATGAACCATTTCACACAGACATGGTTGGTAGCAGCTTCCCATGCAAACATTCCACATGGAGGATATTCTAAATTAACCTAATTAGGAACCTTATATCCTATATACAAAACAAAACAAAACACCGAAAACGCCAGGCCATTAAGGGCTCGACAAATTGGAATGCTGTGTCGAGAGTGAAGATTTATGGGACGTGTTAACTGGGAAACGAGAATTGTGTGTAGTGATTGGATTACATTGGATACTTTCATGCGCCGTTGTTAAATTGAATAGGATGGGGGAAAAAAGGGGGAACTTTCGCACTATCGTGGTGTAATTGTACCGAGCAGCTTCCCCGGCGCAACTCCAATCCAAAATCAATAGTGGAGCGGGATGGAAGATGTCGCCGTGAACCGTTTGGTTTTTGTTTACCCAGTTCATTTGGGAGGAGGATCGATCACATCTCTGCTTTGCTTACAGGGCAAGTTCAGGAGATCTGAAAAGAGAGAACTGGGTCACCTCCAGCGTGAGTGTTGGTTTTAAAAAGACACACGCACACAAACACACACGTACGGAACGCCGTCAAATGACGAGTCGGTCGTTTATAAACAAGATGACGACCGTGTCATTCTGTCGGTTTGTCTTATGATTGATCTGTGCTGAATCGCACAACATTAAACAGGAGAAATGGAATTTGATCAAAATGGGTGTTCAAGGGCTTTTTAGTGAGCAATTGAGTGAGTGATTAATTACTTGGTAATTACATAATAATTTTTTCAAAGGACTCGGAGCCTAGATCAATCAGAGCATAATGTTTCTGAAAATTATGCTCACAGGCAAGGACAAAAATAAATAAACAAATAAATAAATAAATGCTTACGCAGTAACATTGTTGTATTAGCATTGCATTTTCTTCTATATTTAAAGGTGCTTTATTGAGCCAATGACATATTTGACACCGTGTGCTTTAGTAACTATAGGTGAAATATGATGCAGTTACTAGATAGGAGCCAAATGAATACGATTGGCTTAAAGAAGTGTCAGTCACCACAAAGGCACACACCTCTGAGTGTTTCAGTGTATCTATCAGAACAGATCATGTTTTAAAGGTTATCACAGGAACATATAGAATGTAGTTTAATTACACTCTCAGCAGGTTCATGTGGTCCACAGTTGCTAGGTAACAATAAACAAAAGTGCTCTTCTAAATAGTATGCAATGGACAAAAAGTACGTCGATTTATTTGAAAAGCTTTCAGCCTGGTTACTCAAGGCTTGGTGTTATCAGTAACGTTACATTTCAACTTAAAGCTCTCTGCCAATGAACTGGTTTAGCCATGCCGCTATCCAACACAGCGGTCAAAGTACTGAAATCTGGGCGTCTCACCCAACCAAACAATGCAGCCAGTCTCTGAGTTTTCTCACATTAGTGCAGAATGGTGCAGAGCCCTATTACCAGACCACAAGAACCGCCCCCCTACTCTGTAAAACATTTTCTGATGCTTTCAAACTTACAAATGACTCTCAGCTAAAGTCTCAGTAATGACTTTGTGCGGTTTCCCCCTCTCCCACCGTTTCTCTTCTGTCAGTGTAACGATTATCTCACTAATCCGCAAAGCAGGGGAAAAAAAGGGCCGACCAGTGACTAATTGACGAATGACTAACTAACTAATTGCAAACTGCGATGTTCGTGTTAAGTTTCTTTTGCCATTTCACTCCCATCCAGCTTTTGCACAGCAGAAAGAAAGGCCTACACACACACATGAATAACCCACTCACAGAGCCGACGGTCGTGTGTGTGTGTGTGTGTGTGTGTGTGTGTGTGTGTGTATATATTCAGTGCTTAGCGGATAAGCTCTTGCAGCCCAGTATTTGTTGTAGCCGGAGGCACCTGGGGAGTTTTAGTGAGGGGGGGGGATGAGGGGCGGGAGGAGGGGGGGTGTTAAAACGACGCTTGGGGAGGTCTTTCTCCGTGACTGATGGATGCCTGGTTGTAGCGATAGATACGGGCAGGCAAGCTTCCGGAAACATCAAGAGGAATTTCTGCAGTGGCACGCAGGCTATCGCGAGGATAAAACACTTCTCACAACGCCACCGTGGACAAGACAAGACGCAGCACGCCGGGATTCAAAGCACCTTCATGTAATGGGACTCAGTGTATACACGTGACAAATATACTTGTTTGTATGCATCATAATTGCAAATATAAGTACACTGTAACTTGGGTGATGAAGTAATGTTACATTGTTTATGGTCAGTACTCTACAGTGACCGGTAATATCATTGTTCCATACTCCATCAAGCAGCCAATCACGTGACGGCATGTCACAATTAGGAAGTTACAAAGTAACAGTGTTATTAGGTGTATTTAGAAGGTGATGGGAGGGACAAGTAAAATGGAACCAAACATGCCACTTTAAATTCTGTCTGAAAACATCAAGCCAAGGCTGAACTCTCTTTCCTCTCTGGTCTCTACAACAGGTCAAGTGTGAGGGTTTGGCTATGTTACGTTAACCAACCGATCACTGATTCACATCCATCACAGGTCATATGTCAGCACTGAGGGGCACTGGTAAGAAATCATTTTAAAAAAATGTTTATTGTTTTTCCCTAACTGTGTCATGTCTGAGGGCTCTAAAAAGTACACAGCTGCAATAGAGCCACACACAGAGAAAGACAGAGGGAGAGAGAGAGAGAGAGAGAGAGAGAAATAATTCCTTTTAACCCAGGAAAATTCAAAGTCCGTTTGGCTTTGCATGCATGTATGCATCAGCTTTCGTGGCAACTCAGTAGGTCACTGGTTTATTAAAACGATGATTGGCTTCAGAGCACTGTTTTCCCAGGTCTTAATTAAAACCCCAAAACCCTCCACATAAACACACTGTATTACCAGGACTGACTTTAGACAGCCCTGCTCTAACATATTCTCTGAAACATTTAGTCAGAAATGCAGTTGAAAGCTGAGGAGATTGGGAGGAGAAATATGTCGGGTCTTGGGGGAGCAGGAACATTATGAATGAATGTGTAAGAGGTCGTCAGTGTTCCTCAAAGTTCTACTTTTGAAATGCCAGTGTTTGTTTACTTATACATACACACACACATATATATATATTTATTAATTATTCATATTTTTGACAGTTCAAATCGAAGCTGACACTCAGGCAGATGTTCAAAGTGCGTGCCCTCTTTCCTGTTTGACTTTTTTTTTTCCGGAACAATCCGAGGTCAAAGGAGGTCGTCGCCATTATCATCACGCTGAGAAATAAAATGATAGCAGACAGCCTGAGACCTCTGGGGCTTAGACTCAGAGAGAGGGTTTGAGGAAAGAAAAGAAAAGAAAAAAAAAAACTCTTAAAACATCTTTCACCATTTCCCTTTTGACCTTTCATTGTTTTCTTTCAATCTGGGTTGGAATGAAGTTTTCCATCCCCTCAAAGCCTCAAGCACTTCACAGGTTCACTCGTTTCTAACCCTTTTTCTCAGAGATTGCATTCTGATACACGCACTCTACTGCATGTATGTTAGGAAGCCTCCTTTTTTTTTCAGGTGGGTTCAATCAGGTCCTCCAGTCCACGTACTACAGCTGTTTATGGAATGACTTTGCGTGTATGTTATTACAGATCGCCACACTATGATTTAATATGTACTGTGTTTCAGTTCAGTTATGCATTCTAAAACCCCAGGACTCTCACTTACATTTAAAAAAAATCTTATCCTAAAAATTCTAATCCTAAATTAGCCCTCTACCTGTCAGAAATTTGATATATAGAAATCGGAATATCGCAATAAATTCCGGGGAAGAGTATGGAATCACAGTCCCGTCTTTACTACTGATCCATTGTTATTGATCAGGCTGACGTGCCAAGCAAACAGTCCTCTATGATGACAAATGAGGAATAAAATTGAGACAAAACGTTATCAAAACCTGAAAAAAGCGTGTCACACATGAGAGGTGTGTAACCTATTTTGTAAGGCTCAACATTCACAAGTTCACAGACTCTGTGCTTACAGGTTCATCGTTTTCACACATGACTGGCAGTGCTTAAGCGTCTGACATTATTCTCACCTCACCACCTCTGTCTGTGTTTGCCAGCATATGCTGATTGGTATCTGAATCGACTCAGAACCTTGGAGCTGCTGACTCTGAGTCCTTTGAATATTATCCAGTCAGATTTTGGTATGCTCAAATAATTATTATTAATATTTTCGGAAAGTCGGAGTTTGAAAAACTGCGTAAAAGAACGACCAGGCCAGGTCTCCCTGACAACGAGAACAAGCCTACATCAGACTTTGCCATTGCAAAGCAGGCCGTCACGTTACTCACATCTTCTGTTAATGTGCATCTTGTTTTCGGTTCGGCGGTTTTGATTGAATCATACAACTTAATGGCACGAATACAAGGACAAATCTCTCGGACTGTTAACATGTGCTGACCTTTGCGAAAAAAAAGTGCTTTTAAGCGTCATTTCCGAACTTATGCTTGTGTAACCGTGGAAACGTCTGGGATCAGAACATTCATCTTCGCGTTCTCCAGAGGTCGAATTTTAAGGTTCGGATGCAAATATGCTTTCTGTCCGGAAGCGCGCAATATGCGAGTCTTGCTCTATTTCAAGGTAGACTGCACGGCTAAATTTCGGGGGGGAGCACTTCATTTATCACCCCAGTAAGTGGACCACACGAGAGATGCCCATTCTTCATCCCAGGTGGAGAGGATGTCCTTCAGGGTCCGTGACTATGACTTTGACACAGTCTGGTGGTCATGGATTCCTCGCCCTACCCATTAGTAATAACTGTCGATGTGTTCGAGGTGTGACGTTATGAATTTTGATGCATGGTCCATTAAGTCAAATATGTTTTTAGTTAAAAACCATTACAGTGGAATGATTTCTACATTACTTAAATTTTCATCCGGCTCATCGATTTAAACCCCCCCCCCCCCCAGGTCATATAAAATTGCAATAGTGATTTGCATAATGAGCCGTTCAGTTAGATGTAGCAGCATTCTGTTAAGGAATGCATTGTTCCAATGTAATATCTTGTACACGTCCTAATCACTGAGCCTGATTATGACAGCATACGGGATAATTTTATTCTACGCGTTAATTATATCTTTTGATGTGAGCCACAAACTCGACCAGTTCTGATGGTAGTGGTTGGTAGTGACTGGGGTCATACGGCTGATCGATACTCAGTTGCAAGTGTTTTGCCAGCCAGCCGTCAACCTTGCAAGAGTGTCTGCCTAAATTTGTATAGTACTTTCCTCGTGAGAACTCATAGGCCATCCCCATAAGTAAAATCTACCCGTCCACGAGCACTGGACATTGTTCCTATAATTAGAGGGCAGTAGCCGTGATGTAATGACTGTGTCTCAGCTCCCTCGTGGCGTTTAACTCAGAGCTTTTATCGTCTGATTGATAATTATCGTTGACAGGGAGGCAGTTTGAACCCCATTTGCACCGTTGTCAAATCGCACATGTCTAGATTAATGACTCACGTTTGAATCTTCATCATTTTCATGTGACGGGGTGTGGAGGAAGCGCCTTGGGAAACCCAAAAAGCAGTCTTTCGAAAACTGTCGCCTTTCGTTTTTTTTATTTTTTTCTTTACGACGTTTGACTTTCAAGCGGCTTCTTTCTCTATCCTAAACCGTTGCGTTCAGACGTGAAGCCCAGGGTGTATTCCACTCCGAAAAATAATTATTTCGACAGATGGTCCGCGTCTAATTACTTTCTATGATGTATTTGATCATTTTGCGTTCTATCCAAGGAGATATCGCTGGAAATGCGGAATCAATAATTCTCACACTCGAGCAGGAAATTAATGTCAGCCATGAGACATTTCGGTGGAGTGACTTTGTAGAACCCTGGGGGCTGTGGAAATGCACTCTGTCTTGATTGTGCGTGCGTGCGTGTGTGTGTGTGTGTGTGTGCTCCCCCACCCTGCGTTAAGCTTTAAAACTGGAGGAGGTAACAATTAGGGTTTTTTTCCAGAACCGTATTTCATGGAAAGAGAATAAATGTGAAAGTAGGCACATTCGGTCGACAGGGAATGGTTAATACTGAGAGCTGGGTTTGGTATTAGTCTTCAGTGAACTCACCCTCTCACTTCGTAAGGCAAGTACTTCAAAGTCTTCATAGAACAGCTGAGTGTTTCAGTGTTTCTGTTTACACGCGTTTACACACGTGTACCACTGTTTACCAAATAAAAGAATAAACCTCCAAATTGAACATAGAGTGTACTCTGTATACAGTGCACACACTGTATTACATATAAACATGTATAATATTTAGCGGGCAGTGTACTATTCTTTATAAAGTGTTGTATTTGAAACGACAGCACAACAGACCCAGTGGGCAGCATTCTATATAGGCTCGCTATTACATAGAAGACAGCTTTCTGCATGCAGGTCTTTTCTATGTGGTCTCTCACAAAATGCCTTCACCTATCATCACAGAGTTACTGTCAAAACTAATAAGACTCATTAAATAATGAAGAATATTTTCTTGCAAAATTAAAAGAAGAAGAGGAAGAAGAAGGAGAGGAAGAAGAAGAAAGAAAGAGAGAAAGTCTCCTGCATATATCCCTGTGTAGTCTTCCCTCACACCTTTGTAATGGCTAAGTTCTACACCAAAGGCTTTTCAAAGGCTTTGTGGTTGTGCTTGAATTCTTTAAGAAATGAGAAGAAAGTGGTTGGAAAAAGAGAGCCTGGAACGGATGCGGATTAATGAAGGCCTAGTCAGACTTCAAAGACCTCCCAACTTCCCATAAAAAAAAAAAAACGTTAAAGCAAAAAAAAAAAAAAAAAAAAAAAAACCCGTTAAAGCAGAGAATCAGCCTCGCAGTTTAGCCTTCAGCAAAGGTTGCTAAGTAACCCTTTTCGTATGAATGTATGCACGCGTGACATTACGGTTTTCAAACATACATATTCTCGGTGAAAATGACGCGACCTGAATATCTCTCCGTTCATCCGAGTTCAGACGAAAGTCACGCTCGAACCGAATTGCTCTCTGTTATCCTGAACGTACGATGTCAGAAGAGTTTGGCTCTCGCCAACAAGTGATATGACCTCATCGTTTGCAATATGTTGGCGGGGTCTCTTTCCTGTGTCTTAACCGTCTTGTAGCGATTGTTTTGAGAAAACTTGCGAATGAGGGAGAAACACTTATTGAGACTGGGATAAGAATACACTGTTAGTTTATTATAAAACGCAATAATTACATTTATTCATGCTTATCACAAGCAATGATACCTACCTACCTACCAATAAATATATAAAGACTATATTTGGTTTGTGGCATCTGCAGCAACAAGGTCAGATCAGAGTAAAATGAAAAAGATTTGAGGTTTACGACATAATGATATCCTTCAAAAATCACAGAATCTTCATAATTCTGTTGTGGTGAGTTTATTCTGACTCACCAACATCTCTCTGTAAAATCGTCAACAGTCCTAAGAGGTTGTCGGGATGCGTATTTCCTGCGTGGCGTTTAGTCACATGATAACTAATGCTCCTTGTTCGTTTGGCCCCGGGGGAGCCGTTCAACCACAAAACAGTTCGGCTCATTTTCGTAATATGAAATCTGCCAGGCATAATTTGTATCGTCCCTGTGGGTGAAACCGTAAAACTGCAGGGAAGGTTTAGGCACCCTGGTAACTGCCATCTGGACCCTGTGTTACAACACCACAAGTCGCGTGTCGTACATATTGGCCTCTAAAAATAGATTTATTGACAACAAACACACAAAGTAACAACAATAAGAACAATTATAACGACGACAACAACAACAACAAAAATCTGCCCAGAGTCTGTTCGCAACCTCCAGGTCAGCTTCAGTGCCATGGTGACCCAACCTGATACCGTAAACAAACGGTTGCCAAGCAGCACTGCCATGGAAACGAGGGGGCCAGCTATCAGCCGCAGGACAGATGTGTTTTCCTGTCAGCGCCCAGGCTTGGCATCAACGAGTGACTGGACATGCAAAGCCTCCGTCCACGGTAGCTGTCCAATTATGGAGATTACAGCTTTGAATGTTCAGGCAAACCAAGACAGTGTCGGGTTTATGAGCCATTGGCATCCACTCTACACAAAGACATTAGCAAACAAACAGACAATCATGAACACAAACACACACACACACACACACTCAGAAACAGATATGTAAATACACGCACCCATACTCATACAAAGATGTACACACACTCACCCACACACACACACACCCATACTCATGCAAAGATGAACACGCACTCACACACACACACACATACACACACACACACGCGCGCACACACACACACACACACTCTGGACATGTTGTAGAGGCTTAAATTTCTCTTTCCAGTTGTTCAGATGTTGTGTGGCACATGCGAGGCAGTGTATGATTGTGTGTCAGTTGACAGTGTTTATTATGGAGTGTGATTTGTGTATAGTGCACACGGACCTTGTTTGAATGTGGCAAAAAACACCAAATCAGACAGACATGGATAATAATGTAGAAAACTGCTATATAGCACAATACTGTATATGCAATGTATGTGTATGCAATGTAATGTAATGTCGCAGTGTAATCTATAATTATAGCAATGCAAGAAACTGCCATTCAGAGCAGAACATTCCTTTTGTCAGGGGCTTTCAGGCAGATCTTTGCATTCTTATCTCAAAACTTCATGATAAATAATGTCATTAAATAACTGTCATCGTCGTCAATATTGCATGTCATATGTCGAGGGAGTTAGAAATCAAGCGTACCCTCTTTGAATTCAGATTTGAATTCAGATTTGAATTCAGAGTTTACAAAGTCAGAGAACTTGGCGTGGGGCATTCCATCCGAATCAAGACAAAATTCTGTGCAACTGACTGTCTGTAATTGCACTGCAAATTGGTATCTAATGTAATGGTATCTAATGACAAATCCCAGCTCCAAGTGAATTCAAACTTTTCAGGAGAGAAATTCAACCCATTTTTTTTTTTTCATTTTTAACATTTTTTTTCTTTTACACCTCCATATGCTAATTTCTTCAAACACCAGTGCATTATGGGTTGCAGTTTAACACAAGGTATGTGCTCATTAGCAGAATGTTCCAGCAAAACTGTCAACACAGGACATGAATGTTTTGCTTTCTCATTGAAAAACTGCAAGAAAAATTGTTCATTATTCAGCGTTAGTCAAAACTGCTGAGTTGACCTGTTGCAGTTATTATTTGAGGCATTAATATTAGCAACAATTAAAACACCAGTCATAGTTTGTAAAAAATATGTGACTATGTGAAAGAACTAAATCTTAAACAGAATAAAAAACTAAAAATGGCATGTTAATCTGCTTTCAAAAAATGGAATGTTTGTGTTAAATCACGTATTTGAATTTTAATGAAAAGTAAAAAATGAGTGTTACCTTTCTGATGTTTTATTATAATAAATATGGGTTGAACTTTATGTGTGTATATATAGATAAACACACGCATACACACACACACACATATATATATATATATATATATATATATATCAGGCTCAGACATCTAATTTCAGAGTATGTGAGACAGACACTGGACAAATGCATTTTCATGTGGATGTTGTGAGACAGGTGCTGTTTGTTCCTTTCTGGAGCTGTTTTTTAGAGTAGGATGGAACAGATGTTTTATATCAAAAGCTACTCAGCCTCACTGAATTTGAAGTGCATGTCGTCCAACCTTCGCTGCCCCCCCCCCACACACACACACACACACAATCAAGGGTTGCATCTTATCCATTTTTTTTTTACGGTTCTTTGCCACCTGCCGTTTTGTGCTCACACACATACACATGCACACACACACACACACATACACGCACATACACACACACAAACCCACACAAACATGCAAAGTTCCCAAGTTCTGGCAGATGACCATAGTCACTCTTCCTCTCTGAGGCAACAGATTCAGCTTGGCCTCGCCCAGTGTGCTGCAGCCAAGCAGAGCGAAATCTTACATGACAACCTGTGGGAGGGCTTAGGGACAGCTGCCATTGTCTTTGGCCCCCAGATGACTACAGCACTACCCCTCACCCCCAACACGCACACCCACACACACACACACACACACACACACACACACACACACACACACGCGCGCGCGCGCGCCGCACACACACCCAGGGAGATAAGGCCAAGCTTGCCTAGGACGAAGACTCACCCTCCTCTTCCTCATTCGAGGCGACAGAAAAACACTGACAGCGTCGTCCTCTGATTTTTATTTATTTATTTATTTTTGCCGGCGGTGGCCAGATTCCGGCGTTCCGTCAGGATCCAGCCGTAATGAGCCAAGCATGACAGGGATCGGGATTCGAATGTGTCTCGCCACCATGTGGTGTTGGAGATTCAGAGCCGTCTGAGAGAAGAAGGGGGAAAAAATTGGCATTGCTGCCTGCGTGTGGCTCTGAGAAAAACAAGAGCCCTCTGGGGTTTTCACGCTTCAGTGTCAAGGGAGATAGTTGTGGATTACGAGCTTCATTAGGAACTTAGTTTATTAAGAACTTAATTTTTTTTTTTTTATTAAGAGCTTTTTATTAAAACTCACTGTCATTCATATTTATACTGATTCTCTATCTTTTTTATTTTTACATCTGGTACAGTCCTCTGTCGACATGCTGTTTCCTGTTTCAGACGACATCAGTTCTGTGTGTGCCCAGCCTGTGAACAAGGGACACGTTTAATGTTCTGCCTGATATGTGTGAGGTTCAGTTTGTGAGTAGGTAGCATGAGATTCAGTTTGTGAATAGGTAGTGTAAGGACAGGAGTCTGTGTTGTTGAGGATCCTGGCTGTTGTTTTTCTATCTGCGTGTGCTTGTTCCCTTCATTAACGTTTGTCCAGAAAGACGGGTCACTCTGGCTGAATGAATCAGGGAGTGACAGCTATTATAATTCATCACACAGGAATATGTGTGTGTGTGTGTGTGTGTGTGTGTGTGTGTGTGTGTGAGAACCGGAAGGAGGGAAAGGAGGAGGAGAGAGGAGGTAGAAAAGAAAAGAGGGAAGGAGTGATTCAATGTACAATAGAGAGAGAGAGAGAGAGAGGATGAGACTTTTGATAACCCTATTAGAAGAGCAAAGAGGGTGACATGCTCAATATTCTCACATTACTGTGCTTTACAAATCACCACATAATATTTTTATGAGTGTGTGTGAAAAAGAGAGAGAGAGAGAGAGAGGGATAAAAAAAGAGTGAGCAAAACTGATGGAATGTGAAAAACTAAAATGCATGTATGAGGAGAGAGAGAGAGAGAGAGAGAGTGAGTGAATGAGAGAGAGAGAGAAAGAGTGGGACAGAGAGAGATTGATTTTCTCTCTACATGTCATAACCGGAGCTGCGGGAGCCAGACAGAATCAAATGTCATTATTTGGAAGGGAGAGAGAAGAGAGCTCTCTGGCTGGGGTACGGAGACAGGACCACTGCGGCCTGTCAGCCGTGATCCAGTCTTACATTCATCACTCCACACTCTGCCCAGTGCTTCTCATTTAGAGAAAACAGATACACGCCGATCAATAGCCTGCCCCTACACCGTGGCACATATCATCAATTCTCCAGTTAATAGAAAAGAACAAAAGTGAAAAAGAAAAAGACCAAAAAAAAAAAAAAAATTCATCAAGCGTGAGGAAACCCCAGAGGAGGTATTGTGGGTGCCAGGGAGAGAGGAAAAATGGTTTATGGTAAACACCGTTTTTAAAAACCGCGACGTGTTGTGCATCGTGCGACAGTCATTAAGCTTTATAGAGCTGTCGTAAGCTAAATATGAGTTCTATGTATTGACCTGTACAGCGTTAGTCATAGCTCATCGTGTGACATTTTACGAGGAGAGATTCTGGGTTAGCTGAGAAACGCAGTCATAGACGAGTTGTAGTTGGCCATGGTTTGGTCCTCTAGAGCCTGGAGATCTGATGTTTTTTGAACTCAGCATGTAATCTGAACACTGATACCAACCTGCAAAATGGGCATACACATCCCACGGCTAATCAGGGACTTCCTGTTCGACAGAAACTATGTGGTTGGACTAACAAACTCAAGTGGCTGAGATGCGCAGTCTGGCTGTCGAAATACGACCTTTTTTATTTTCACCAGTAGTGTTCTTACCTTGAAACAACTCGCATTGGGTATCTCAAACAGTTCATTTTCAAGATTCTAACAACTCATCCTCAAGATTCTAATAATTCATCCTCAAGATTCTAACAATTCATCCTCAAAATTCTAAAAATTCATCCTTAAGATTCTAAAAAATTCATTTTCAAGATTCTAACAATTCCTCAAGATTTTTACAGCTGTAATGTTTAACTGGAAACAGTGAGAGTTTATGATGCCATGGTCTGGCTACTTAGCTGGGTTTAATTGATTTTCACCTTATTCCCCCCAACTAATGTTAGCATGTTGAAACTCAACTAATGTTAGCCTGTTTAAATTCAGCTATCAGAACAAGAGGGAACACATCAAACCCCAAGCTGGTTTAACAGAAAACAAAAAAGATGGTGGAACAACAAAGTTTCAAAAACAGCAAACCTCTCATTTAAGTGACATGTCCCAGATAAGGTCAGTTGGAAAAGGGGACAGGTGGAGTAACTTGGTTGAATTCTGTAAATGGTGACCAGTCCACTCTTTTAACAGAGGCAGCAACTGAGTGGAGACGAAATCTCTTTTAAAGCAACCACAACCGCAACTGAGAATCTGCACTGTAACACGAGGCTCAGTGCGTCTGTAAAAAGCATTAAAAGGAAATCACCGAGCTCCAGATTACATAGCTTAAACACTTTTTGAAAATATATCAACACCTCACTAAAATAAAATAACAATAAAATAAAATAATCTCTCTTACAATAGCAACTGGTTAGGCGATTAACTGTGAATCGGCCTGGTGTGTGTGTGTGTGTGTGTGTGTGTGTTGTGTGAGTTGTTAGCGCAGTAGCGTGGATAATATCGTTATTGACAGCTTATCTGCGCTTTATTATGTGTGCTGCTAACACTGTGTCGAAATCTCTCGGCGGAAGGACCAATAAAAAAGCTCCAATCCTGGAGTAATGAAGCCTTTCATCCATTCGGATACTCCCAGCATCCTCTTCTCAGCATCCAGCTTACTTTTGTCTGAGAATTAATGACTTTCTCTTTCTTTTTTCCCCCTGTTTTTTTTTTCTTTTCCTTTTCTTTCTTTCTTTTTTTTAAACTTGACACTCTGGGGCAAGCAGATAAGCTGAGCTTTGGAAGTTCAGGGGGAGCCAAACACGCAGCTGCGATTGTGTTGTTCTTTCGATTGTGTGTGTGTGTGTGTGTGTGTGTGTGTCTCAGTGGCGTTTCTGTGTGAAATAGGATATTGTACCACAGTTGCAGACCGTGGACGAATGTACGTGCGTGCGTCGCACTACGGGAACATTCAGTTTTCGTTTCTCATGAGCTGCAGATGCTCGCTCCGCTCAGCTGTCGTGTTCTTTACTCTCTAGTTCTACAGAGGGATATTTAAAAAAAAATACATACACAGTACAGTTTCAGAGTTTAAACTATTCTGTATCATATTATTCTTTCCATACATCTCAGGGCATCAACCTGTTCAACATGTGAGAAACCTGTAATGTTCAGATCACACACGAGGTGCGCATGTATGTTTGAAACTTGTCTTGACTAAAATATATTAAGGAAGAGTTCTGTCTTAGCGTAGCTCTGGTAATGTTGCAGAGGTAAGGCACTGGCCTAGATGCTGTGAGATTATGGGTTCAACCCCAAGTCAAAATGCTGCTGGAGTGTGTGTTCCTGAGTGTGTGTGTGTGTGTGTGTGTGTAAATATATATATATATATATATATTTATGAATCAGCATTCGGGGCTGAAGTACGTTCAATGGACAAAGTCAGAGAGTGATGTTTTGTGTACACAGTGCCTTTCTCAAGGTCAAAGTCACTGCTTGCTGACTTTTAAGAGCTTGGTGTCTTTAATAGTCAATGGTCCATTCATAGTCTACTGTACTGGGCTTTACATAAGAAGTCAACAGCCTTTTTTTTTCTACCATTGTCTACTTGTTTCGAAACGCCTTTGTCCTTGGGTGTTTGATGTATTCCTCTGTTGGATTTGAAAAGTCTAACGGTCCGTGTCCTTAGCTGAGGGGATGGGAGGTAAGTGAGGACGTGGTTTGGCTTTAGCTCAGATCTTGGCCCCGTCACTCACCATATTTTCCAGCCACAAGGATGCTAATTATAGCATCTGCATCTTGAAGCTCCGCTATCAGAGTCAATGGTATACCTGATACCTTCACTGACAAAGCTGTTTTAAGGTAACAACACAAGAGTGAAAAACAATGTCCTTTAAAAGACTAAAGACATAATAAAGTGTCCCTTGGCAAAAACTCGAGGGTCTGGAAGAGAGGACAAAAGATGTGGTGAAGGCGAAGTAAAAATGTTTGTTTCTTCTCAGACAAAAGGTCTCAACAAACGTTCAACCTCTGATGCGACTCTAAGACAGAGCAACCAGCAAAACACGGGACAGAATGAGAACAGCACAGGTGCTGAACATCATTCTGATGCTGAACATCATTCAACAAACAGATAATCGTCTTTAACCCAACACAGGTGTAACCCATAATAATCAACACCAAAACACAAGATTCTGTCAACCTCTGTTGGATTTTAAGGGGGGGGGCAGTCACCAACCCTAATGAACTACACGTCTACTGCTAAATCTAGTGTTAGCAGTTACTGACAAGAGCCGTAAACCAAAGGGGATAGCATATGCAAAACGACCTCTGCTTTGACTGACAGTCGCCATGACGACGGACGGCCCAACAGCAGTCGCCTCTCAAATGGTCACCTCCCCCCTGGCGCAGTCTCCCCCCCCGAGGCACCTGAAATTCCCAGAGTGCAACGGTGTGTTGGACCTCAAGAGTGGAGTCCAAGAGAATGTTCTGGAAAGATCATCCACTCCCTCGGGGTGCATGAGTCCATGGTCTGAGAGGGGGTGATAAGGATGGCAAGTGATGGGAACCATATGGCAGCTGCTGATAGAAAAAAAGTGAGAAAAACGGAGAAGGAATAGAGAACTGGAATAACCAGAAAACATTAAAAAAAAAAAAAAACAGAATACTTTTTCTTCCTTTTTTTGTCTTTGCAAAAAATCAAGGTTACAAACATGTCATAGTTGCTTCATATCTCACGACTAAAATGAATTCTCTCTCTCTCTCTCTCTCTCACTCTCTCTCTGCATATCAGTCACCAAAATGTCTTCCTACTTTCACTCTTCCATCTAACACACTTAAAGAAATGTTCATGCCCCAGAACAGTCCGAAACCAAAATATTTCATATCACTTCAGTACCCCCCCAACCCCCCCACCCCCCTCCCATTTTTGCTTCGGCATTACAGAAATATTATTATCACAAAAAAAACCTACTTTGCTTGTGAGGAGAGGAAATAGCATTTCCTGCAGCGTATTAGCATTTGTCAGTGGCAAGTCTTTGAATTAACTACTACCTTTGGCTTCATGAATTTGATATCTGACCACAGCAGAGAGCCCAGAGAGAGAGAGTGAGAGAGAGAGAAAGAGAGAAAGAGAGAGAGAGAGAGAGATGATGATGATGATGGAGAGGTGCTTGAATTATTCATCAGACGCTCAGATAAAAGAGGGCCGCTTGTAACACCACAGAGGAGTGTAACGTTTTATGTGTGAGTAAGTGTGTGTGAGTATGTGTGTGTGTGTGTGAAAGAGAGAGAGAGAGAAAGAGAGAGAGAGAGAGAGAGGAAAAGGTTGTTTGGGCTTTTCCGCACCTTTCCTCTCTCTTTTCCTCCCAGTGCTTTCGATTACCAAAAAACCATGGAAACCGTTCACTGTAGAGTGTATTTACTTGTTTCCAATTTTATGTTGCGCTGCCCGGAGTCGCATTTGACCGGCACGGTTCTGTTTGAGGTTACGGAGCATGACCGGCCGACGGAATGCTGGAATGTGATCGTTCCAACTTTGGCTGCGGTCTGTGTTGGCTGGAACAGTGCTCTCGGATGACTCATCGCCAGGAAACACATTTCTAGTTTTAACAGCTTTTGAACACAAACAGATACAGTACCATTACAGCGACTGAGTGAGCCAGCTTCCATTGACTGGAGAAATATCTGGCAAGAGAAAAAAGGAAGGCCCAGCGATGCCAAAGGTTTATTTTTTTGTTGTCGTTGAAAAGCCAACACATAATCGACGAAATAAATCCAGAGCGGAAATGATGCGGTTTCTCACCGGTACAGACAGACGGTCTCTGAGCCAGATTAGCTCTATGCTTTCGGTCGTTTCCCTTCAACTGGTGAAGCTTTTGAAACTGAGATTCATATCAAACACAAAACAGAATTTTCATACACGACGATACGAAATATGAAGTGAATATTTCAGATATCTCAAACTCATAAACGTTGTTCGCGTTAGCATGCGTGTCTTTATTGCAGGATGATAGGTGCAAACATGCCAGACAATTAGACATCTTCACGTCCCTGAGGCTCAATACTGGCCCGATTATATGCCGTCTCTGGCTATGGAAGCTGGAACAGAATGGAAAAATAATGATATTACTTCACCACCGTGATTGGCCGGCTGCTCACTCGTGGAGGACTTCATGAGGCTGAAGTGAGGGCTGTAAGAGCCCTGTAAGAGTAGTTTAACACCATTATGTCTGACAGTTGCTCAACTGGGTCATTGCATAGGCTTTGCAAATGACTGAAGAACATTTTGGCTGGACCGCTAATTATAGTTTTTAATGTAAGTGTGAGGGGAAATAAAACATAATGTTCAAAGAAAGTAGAGGCCCAGTCGCCCGGTTTTGCAATGAGAAAAGAACACATTTGAAAATATTTGATGGTGATGAAGGGGGGAAAAAAATGTTGAATGCCTGACTCAGGGTATGGAATTGCAAAAATATCCAAGTCAAAGTGAGAGTCGGACTGGATGGCCTCTTGAGTTTTTGCAGCTGTGACATATAAAATGTGCTGTCTGATTTACATGTCCCTTGACATTTATCTTGGCAAATCATTTCAGAATCAGTATACCACAAATGCGGCTTGGTTTCAGCGTTGCTTTCTTCATAAACATTATAGGTGAACTTAAACCTTTTCCACATTTGGACATTGACCCATTTATGAAGATGAACAAGATAGGTTTTAAGGTAGAGTAGACCAGTGTTTTTTTACTGTTTATATTCATTCAGTAGTAACATTCAGTAAGTACAAAAGTGCATGACTTTTAAGGATTGACCTTCGAAAACGAATGTCATCTGTGTCAATGGAATTGCCCGTGATGTTGAATACCTTACGCTGCCTGGACTTTGTGCCTTAGGTCTTTGCGTTTTTAATCCCTTTGACATTTAGAAAAACACTTATTTGGGAATTCAATATCGAAACACCATCACTAATGGCAAGTTAAATCTGTATAGTTTTGAGTGCATTTTAAGTCACTGCAGAAGATGACCTTTATGAGGTCTATAACTGAAAAAAAAAGAAAAAAAAAAGAAAATGTTCTAATGATGACCCAGACCTAACAGAACAGAGTGATGTCATAAAGTAGACAGTAATGTCATAAATGACAGCATGGAATCCTTAGGAATGGGAACCAACAGAATGTTCAGCTTCATTTGCATCTGATCTGGGTTTAGTTCCCAGTGTGGTAGTTCTTTTTAGAGAAACTTTGGATGAACTCTCCTTAAGTTCCTGTGGAGACTCCATTTTTCAAGCAGCTATGGGTTCCTCTTTATAGAGTGTTTCCTCATCGATTAGGTCATTGATTTTACAGCTTTCATTAATTTAATTTCATTAATGCACAACCACAGATTTTCAGCAAAGGAAGAGAAAGCAGTAAGTTTAGTGCACCTTTAGATATTCATGACAGTCAGTGCGCTAATGGGACAAAACATAGATTATGAGAACAAAAGTATGATCCATATCTCTGCATTATTTTAAAATTTTCTTTAAAACATAGATTATGAGAACAAAAGTATGATCCATATCTCTGCATTATTTTTAAATTTTCTTTCTTATCTGTCTGTCATCAAATAAATGGAGAAGAAGAGGACATCCACATACTAATTCCAACTGAGAAAAGTTTGTGATGAACTGCATCGGGTCTCATTCAAGGTCCCTTAAACTACAGTTCAAGGATGCTGAGGTACTGAAATTTCAAAGCATAACACCAGCTCCAGCAAACTCCCCCCTTTTTACATTTTATAAAAACCTTGGCTGCAATAATTTATGGATTGAACACAACTGAGAATAACTGACAGGCTGGTTTATCAGCGGCGTTTTAGACTGCGGTTATGGTGAGGGGCTGTCTTCATTCTGGATTATGTGCACCAAGAGAGATATGGTTCAGCACCAGGGGATTGATTTTTGTCGAAGTTACCTCCATCTCAGATGCCCTTGTCCAGAACGACCTCAGCTCTGAGAGGTGCTTGTTATACTCCAGCTCTTTACGAGTTTGATAAATCATACATTTAATGAGCTTTTTGAACATGAATACTAAAAATTTTAGCTTAGCTATATTTCCCTGGAGACCTCAACCAGCGTACCAGAATTTCTATCAGTCAAGAAAAACAAAAACTATATTGCACATAGTATGTGAAGATAGATAGATAGATAGATAGATAGATAGATAGATAGATAGATAGATAGATAGATAGATAGATAGATAGATAGATAAAGATGTCATATCTTGATTACTTCTACCATCTCATGTTACCATTTGAAAAAGATTGCAAATAATTTCACAGTGTTCCAGTGTTACTGAACAAAGACCATTTTTCTGCAGACAGAGAGAAAAAAGGGGGGAATAGTTATGTCTACAGTGTTTCAAGGACACTCTGTCAAAACTATATCAGAATAGAAAAAAAATGTAATTAATACAGGGACAGACAAATATCTCTTTCTCTCTCTCTCTCTCTCTCCCTCTCTCTCTCTCTCTCTCTCTCTCTCTCTTTCTCCTCTCGCTTGCAATTGCTAATGCATTCTTCTAAATGAAAAGATGAAGTGATAAAGCCAGCAGGGGGTATAGGAGCTCTGGAGGTGAGGCATTTCTAACTCCTGCTGGGAAAATTTCCCTCTTTACCTTTCCAGCCTTCACCATCCACCTTCCCCTCTGACAGTTAATTAAAAAAGCAGGTATATGTTTCTGCATTCAAAATAATGTTCCGAACGGGGCCAGCGAGGCGTGGATTTTTCTAGAAGCGTGAAGTCAGGAATAATACAGTTTCCCCCCACTCTAACTGCTATATCTGTGTCTTAATGATTTTTTATTAGGACCACAGCAGTATTGGCTGGGTTTACCATTGTCATAGCAGCATCGGTTTGATGTGTTATTGTTCTCTTTCTCACTTTTTTTTCTCTTTTGATCTGTTGTTCTGTTTATCTGGGAAGCAGAACTGTGGAGTTTGGGAAGGGGCAGGGGTTGTTTACTGGTATGTTTTAGCTTTAGAAGAGCTTTGTATTGTTTCTCAGACTGCATCTGTTGTGTGGTTTTGAGAATGAGAATAAGAGAATGAAAATGAGAATAAGAGAATGAGAATAAGAATAAGGAGAAAGAATACTTGACCAAAGTGTTGTAGCTGTCCGAGCAGTCAAAGAGTGTCAAGCAGCATTTGTAATATTCAATAATGATGAGGATGATGGTGATGACAGAGAAGAAGAAGAAGAAGAAGAAGAGGAAGAAGAAGAAGAAGAAGAGGAAGAAGAAGAAGAAGAAGAAAGGTTGGTGCTGATGGTGATGATGATGACCAATCAGCTCATAGTGCAGGTTTTGCAACCAAGCTCTGGCATAGTTTCATCCACATACAATGTGATTTTCAGTGCTGGAGCTGTATGTGAGAACAAAAGCTTGATATTCCGTTCAGAGAATACTGTAATGAGAAAAAACAGGGGTTTTACAAAAAAAAAAAAAAACCTAAAATTGAGAGTGGAAGGAGAGAGAGAGAAATAAAGGTCTTGTGTTTTCATTAAATTTTTGCAATAACATTCCACCTTTAGTTCTTAGATACCTGTTTCCCAGCAAATGTACTCCATTGACCTTCTGTGGCTAGATTATTACTATATTATTCTCCTCCTCCGATGATTCAAGTCATCTACAAGGGCACGTCAAAACATTTCCATTTTTATCTGAGAATCACACACACACACACACACACTGACACTCACGCACACATACACACACACCTTCACTGACACTTTGCCTCTCTCTCTCACTGTCTTACACACACACACACACACAGTCCCAAATCATCTCTTTCCATCATTCAGCCTTTCGAAGTGTGAATGTCTTCAAACTGAAAATTTTTTGGAGCTAATTAAGCTTCTTACAGCTCCAGCAGAGAAAGGGAGTTGGACCTGCTATTTCAGATTACCACGCTTTCATCAGTTTCTGCTGTGCGACGATGTCCCACTTACAAAGAGCTGTTAATTAAGATCTGGAGATAGGTAACTTTTCTTCATTCACTGTCAGAGTTTCGGGAGAACCTTTTTACTCATGTGAATTTAATTTTGTCTTCAGTTAATTTATTTATTCGCTTTGTTTTCTGTCCACCTTGATCTGAACTCCTGCTTTAAAAAAAAACGAGATTTTGTTCATGGAACTGTCATGTCACTTGCCATATGTCACGCTGTTGGTGTGGTGCAGAACCCATGCGCAAGACACGATGGTTGAAGGTGGCAAACGGAAGACTTTACTTAAAATGAAGACCAAAATACAAGTGCAAACAAAGGAACAAAAACCAATAACAAAAAGGTGCAGCATAACAGTGTGCAAAAACACAAACAACGATAGACAAAGACAAGGCAAACACTAGGACTTAAATACAAGGGAGAACTAAACAGGGCGAAACAGGATTGGATAAAATTAACAAGGTAATAAATAGACAAACAGATACAGGTGAGGGGCGGAGACAGACACAGAACGGGAGCACAAAGACATATCCAACTAAAAGTCCAAAATGGCGGTGCAGGTTGTGACAGAGCCCCCCCCCTTAAGGGGCGGCTCCAGACGGCCCAAAAGAAAAACAAAAGTCCAGAACAGACCGGGTGGGTGGGGGGGCGCACAGAGGGATGACCGAAGGTGCTGCAGCCGACGGGCCCCCTCTGCGGCCGAGCAGGTGAGGGGTTGGCTGGAACAGACTTTCAAACTGGCAGAAGAACAGGAACGGGGCAGACTTCAAAACAGCCTCGACGATGGCTAGAGGGCTGAGTTGGATCGGGGAAAGGGCCTCGGGAACAGGACAGGGCGTCAGCACGGGAGCTGACCAGGACAGGGCGTCAGCACGGGAGCTGACCAGGACAGGGCGTCAGCACGGGAGCTGACCTGGGCCGGGAAAGCGGCCTCGGGAACAGGACAGGGCGTCAGCATGGGAGCTGACCAGGACAGGGCGTCAGCATGGGAGCTGACCTGGACAGGGCGTCAGCATGGGAGCTGACCTGGGCCGGGAAAGCGGCCTCGGGAACAGGGCAGGACAGCGCATCCTCCATGGTGCGCCGGGCAGCGCATTCCTCGCGCTGGGCAGCGCACTCCTCCATGGTGCGCCGGGCAGCGCATTCCTCGCGCTGGGCAGCGCATCCTCTGTGGTGCGCCAGGCAGCGCATTCCTCGCGCTTGGCAGCGCACTCCTCCATGGTGCGCCGGGCAGCGCATTCCTCGCGCTGGGCAGCGCACTCCTCCATGGTGCGCCGGGCAGCGCACTCCTCGCGCTGGGCAGCGCATTCCTCGCGCTGGGCAGCGCACTCCTCCATGGTGCGCCGGGCAGCGCATTCCTCGCGCTGGGCAGCGCATTCCTCGCGCTGGGCAGCGCACTCCTCCATGGTGCGCCGGGCAGCGCACTCCTCGCGCTGGGCAGCGCACTCTCCATGGTGCGCCGGGCAGCGCATTCCTCGCGCTGGGCAGCGCACTCTCCATGGTGCGCCGGGCAGCGCATTCCTCGCGCTGGGCAGCGCATCCTCTGTGGTGCGCCAGGCAGCGCATTCCTCGCGCTGGGCAGCGCACCCTCCATGGTGCGCCGGGCAGCGCATTCCTCGCGCTGGGCAGCGCACCCTCCATGGAGCCTTCGGAGACACTGTTTGAAGGGGATTCAGGGTGGCAGAGACAGGAGACCCAGGAGCGGACACAGCCCTAGAGATGGTTGGGCCCAGCACCACAGTCCATGTGGTGCCTGGGTCTAGGGCTGGGAGCCCCCCCCCAAAAAAATTCCCCCCCCGGATTAGGGGCTGGAGAACCTACCGAGAGAGGGAGCCCCGCCGCACCCAGGTCAGGAGCTGGAGCCGTCTCTGCCCGGGGGACAGAAGTGTCTGCTGGGTCCTTGTTTGGTCTATCGTTCTGTCACGGCTGTTGGTGTGGTGCAGAACCCATGCACAAGACACGATGGTTGAAGGTGGCAAACGGAAGACTTTACTTAAAATGAAGACCAAAATACAAGTGCAAACAAAGGAACAAAAACCAATAACAAAAAGGTGCAGCATAACAGTGTGCAAAAACACAAACAACGATAGACGAAGACAAGGCAAACACTAGGACTTAAATACAAGGGAGAACTAAACAGGGCGAAACAGGATTGGATAAAATTAACAAGGTAATAATTAGACAAACAGATACAGGTGAGGGGCGGAGACAGACACAGAACGGGAGCACAAAGACATATCCAACTAAAAGTCCAAAATGGCGGTGCAGGTTGTGACACCATAAAAGCTGAGTTTGTAACTGGATTCTCACAATAATATCAGATTGGAAGAATCCTGAATCTCCTCAGGGTGCAAGTTGAGGGGAACAGGGTAAAATTCTAAAATTATCTCTCCATTCATCGCCGATATTCATGACGACAGATGAACAATACCAAAAAACTGTGATACAAAACGGGTCCAATGCCAGGATTTATCTGTTACTCTATGGTATTTTAGCTTCTTACTCTGGAACATCAGTTTGTCTGGTGAGTTAAGCTTCTCCTATGTGAGTGCAGGTAGGTGAACAATACAACACTATTACTACTGCTCCTAGTACTACTACTACTACTAACAACAACAACAACAACAACAACAAAGATAATTATGTTAATAAAGAATATTTCAAACAAGGATACAAAGGGTTTTTGATTGAGGTAAAAATGAGGTGTGAATATTAAAGAACCAATATCAAAGATCAAGATACAAATGACACAAATGCAAAGATTACAGTGCTGAAGAGAAACGAGATCAGCACAGCAAAACGTAGCTGTGACCAAAAAACGTCGCCTAAAGCAAACTTCTCAAACTACGTTTTCAAAAGTCTTTTGAAAGATGTAAAAGGGTGAGACATTATATATCAGAGATGACGATGCCAGAGACTGGGGGCTCTATCTGCAGAGGCACCATCCCCCTTTTCGATTTTAACTGTCGCTCTGTGATAGACAAGGCTCCGATGTCAGATGACCTGTGTGTCTGGTAAAAAAAAAAAAGGAGTGTGGTGTTAATAAGTCATTGATGTGCTCTTGAGCTGGACCATGTCTAGCTTTAAAAATAATTAAAGGATTTTGAAATCAATCCTATAACTGACAGTGAGTCAATGCAGGGAGGTAAGAATGACTGACAAGACTAGTCTGTTTGTTTCTCTGAGGAGCTGCGGCGTTGAGTTACTGGCTGCAGATGGGAAAGAGAGTTTGGAATTCAAACAGGGAGCTGTAACAGTCTACTTAGTGGAGATAAATGCGCAGAAAAGCTCATCTCTGAATAAGAAGATGACAGGAATGATCTGATTTTTGGAAATTAATTCCACCTTAAAAAAGAAAAAAGTAGACTTCACGAATGCTTTAGTACGCCTCTTCAAAGTAAGCAGAGAGTCCATGATTTTGACAAACAGGTCTTCCATTTGAAATCAATGTTCCAAGGTCAAACATGGTTTTTATTCAAGATGTGCTTTGGCAAAAATAAGCCAGATACCAGACTTCTCTGGAGCCGAGGTGTTTTTGGACCATCTGATAATTCACATCCTCATATCCTGTATAAAATGATTGCCACCTTATAGTCATCTAATTTGGGACACATAATTTGCATAGGAATGAAACTTGTGTTATGCCTGTGATCACCTCGGAGCATGCAAAGTGGGAATAAGATGGGGCCTAGGATTGAGCCTAGAGGAACACCACAAGCCTTGCTGATGACAATAAAAGGTGACAAATAGTCATTGAAAAACACCAGCCTGACTGATCTGACAGACAAGAGCTGAACCAATTACAAACAGTATTTATCAATCCTGCCCAGTTTCTACGGCAATTTGTAAGGACAGAGTTATCAGCTGTGCTGAGATCAAGAGAAAACGGCTGAACATTATTCTATATCAGTTGTCATAATTACGTCATTAATAACATTAGGCGGATCTGTTTC